>NC_056743.1:1090939845-1091199845 GCF_019279795.1 Protopterus annectens | reverse complement strand
CCAAGCAGTCTGAAGTTATATCTTCAACATAGAACCTTTGGAACACAAATGCACTTGGATTCATATTGAAAAGATGCTGTGCCTAAACTTGGTTGCAGCAGATCTGAATTTTTTTTCCTGCATTCTCTATCTTTTTCTGTGTGTTTCATCTGGCCCATGCATTGCAACTGTTTGTCACTTTTGGTCCTGAAGATAAGCAGTACTCAAGGACTTTAATGTTAAATTTCATACTACCTGGCATTCATTTCAGTGTTTCCAGTGCAGTAAAATTCTTAAAGCTGAATGTGTTTTCCTAGACAAGGTCTACAAAGTTCTCTTCTGTTAGTTTCATGCCTTTGGTAAGTAATTATGTTTTATTTTATGAGAAGTCTGATGAAGACAGTTAAGCTAGTTATTACTGAATTTCAAATGACTGATTTTTATTTGATTATACATGCAGCTAATGGTTTTATGTGATTGTGCATGTGCAGGTCTGACTGATGTGTGGTGGTAATGGTGGGAAGGGTGGGGGGCTGGGCACAGAAGTTGACAGGGATGAAAACAAGGTCAGAAACATTCTTGAGTGCAGCTGACATTTTGAACAGCTTTCAGACTGTATTCTAAGTAACATGCCAGTCTGATTTTCTTCACATTTTACATTACCTCTGCATTTAAGGATACATGAAGTTAGTGTTAGTTTTGTTTACTAATGTGTAATTACTTTTCTGTTTTGTTAGCAGAAGTTGTATTTTTCCAGCTCAAATTTGTACTAATAGATAAAAAGGCCTGCAGTTTTATCTTTTTTTGTGATTTTTATGATTCATTCCCATTTCCAGAAAATTGAGGCAGCTCTTCATATTCTTAGTTGTGCTGGTTCTGTTGTTTGTTTGGTGATTTATGTAATATTTAGGTTTATAGTAAAAGGAACAATGTTCCCTGAATTCAAGTTTCATTTTGATAAAAAAACATGTATAAACATCCCACCCATCCCAGGTGTCCTGAAAGCTCCAGAAGCAATTTTCAGTAATTCTGCTTTTAGTTTTATTATCTCACAATGATGTTCTTCGTCTTCCATTGCTGCAGTCCTGACTATTGGGTATAGTCCGCGTCCCAGTCGGCCCGAATACCAGAGTATAAGGCTGACGTCGGTCATGGCGCCTTAGACTGACGTCAGTACGTCAGGGTACTAATGCGCATGACCGGCGTCATTTCCTCAGTCTTTTTTGCCGCATGGTCCGATGCAGAAGCAATTTTGCGAGTGCAGGTTGGCGTTCTGAGATTTTCCGAACCGGAGTTTCAGACCGAATACAGAGTTGGCTAAGTAACCCGTTAGAACATTTTGGTTTTTTTCTTGCCTCAGTATTTAACCGGATGTCAGAAAAAGTGAATAACTGTATTTCTTGTGGGAAGCAGATACCGCATAGGGATTATCATACATTGTGTATACCTTGTTTAGGGCCTGAGCACGACGTTGTTGGTTGCCTCTTGTGCTAGATTTAACAAGCACTATTAAGAGGAGGCTAGATTGTGCTAGGTTAGTGTTTGGGAAGCGTTGCAATTATAATATGCCGTCGGATGCTCCGGCGCCCGCTTCATCAAGAAGCGCAAGGACAAAACAGTGAAGCCTAGGGGTGAGGAACCGGCAGTCCCGGACGTCGGTTCTTTAGAAGGCTCAGGGGAGCCAGAGGTTTTGCCAGGAGTCTCTATGGAGTCTCAGGCAGATACTTTACTGTTACAGGATGTGCCCTCTCAGGAGGTAGGCCAGGCTGAGGGGCTTCTCAGGTAACTGTTCTTCCCTCTCTTCCCAAGGTAGTTAGGGCCTCTCCTTCTGTTGCCAAAGCTTCTTTTAGAGGTAGGCCAAGTTCAGCTTCTGTGGGGCTTCTCCTAGCATTTCGGCTCTGTGCCTAAGAAACATATGCTTAAAATGGCAGAAGATTTGATTACTCTGATTAGAGGTTCTATGCCCCGCCTGATAAGAGGCCTAGGGTGGAACAGGAGTTTGATAGTTTTGAACAGTGTTCACAGGCTTCAGAGTCTTCTGTGGAAGACTTACAAGAGTTTCCTACTTATTCTGATTCTGATGTGGATGATTCCACTCTACAGCTTCTCCTCCTGAGGATTTTTCATTTTCAGAGACTCTTCACTCCATGAGGGAGCACTTTAAATGGGAAGGCCAGGATTACTCTGATTCCAGGAAAAGGCTTAGGGAATTCTTGTTTTACCCCAGCATAGGCCCTTAGCTATTCCTCCTGTGTTGAATGTGGTGGAGGATGTTTTGCAGAGGCTTCCCTGAACCCTGACTCCTTGCCTCCTGCTCCTGTTAAGCCTGATAGGTATTATAGGGTGCCCGAAGCTCATAAGTATTTGTTTAAGAGTCTAGGGCGGACCCAGAAACTGTTTCTCAGGGGCCTAAAGGTGTTAAAGCTTCTGTGGTTAAAAATCCTGTACCCTCTGATAAAGAGGCAAGGGCTTTGGATAGGTGGGGTAAGAAAGTATATACTTCTTCCACTCTAGCCATGAAGGCGTTGAATTGTCAGTTTCATATGCTAAAATATCAGAATTATCTCCTTTCACAATTGAAATCTAAGGTGGATGCTTTGGCGGAAGGTATTGAGTGTAAAGAATTGCTGGATTTGGTTCATGTGTCTGAACAAGTGGGTAAGCATTCTTTGCAGTGTGGTTTTGATGCTGTTCAGGCCCCCTCGAGGGTGGCTGCTACTAGTTCTGTTCTTCGCAGACATGCCTGGTTGAAGGATCAGAATTTAGCTGAGCATGTTAAGACCAGGATTTTGGATGCTCCTTTACAGTCTGATGTGTTGTTTGGACCGCCTGTGGAAGCAGTTTTAAAGAAAATGGAGGACAAAGCTAAGTCTATGCAGACTGTTAAAGATTTTTTGCAGGTGCAGCCTCCGTAGTATAGTAGAAATTGGCCTGCTAAGGGGTGGACATATCCTGCTTATGGTTCCCAGTCTAGGGGTAGGTCTAGACGTGGTAGGGGCAGGGCTCAAGGTTCGTTTAGGCCTAGATCAGAGTGTTCACCTGCTCAGACTTCTGGTGAGGGCAGGGGTCAGTCCTTTCGTAAGCAGACCCAATGACCTGCCTTTTCAGCTGCCAGTGGATTCTCGTCTGGCAGCTCCTTTGGGAGGAAGACTGTCTCTTTTCAAAGAAAATTGGGATTTAGTCACTCAAGACAGATGGGTGCTGGATATCATTCATCACGGTTACAGATTTTATTTCCACACAATGCCCCTTTCAAAGGCATGCCAGATGTTCCTCCTCCACAAAGAAAAGAGGCTCACAAGCAAGTTTCTCAGTTACTCCAGATAGGGGCCATTCAGCCAGTCCCTGTATCAGAAAGGGGCTTCGGATTTTATTCTCGCCTGTTCCTAGTACCAAAGAAGGGGAACACGTGGAGACCAATTTTGGATTTATCTATCCTCAACACTTATCTGGACATTCCCAAGTTCAAGATGTTGACGTTACAACAACTATTACCTCTGCTGGGCAAAGATCACTGGATGGTAACTTTGGATCTCAAGGAAGCTTACCTTCATGTGCCTATAAGGCTAGGTTGCAGAAAGTATCTGCGGTTCGAACTGGAGATTTTCATTATCAGTTCTCTGCATTGCCCTTTGGCTTATCTACTGCGCCCAGAGTATTCACAAAGGTTCTGGCTCCAGTGATAGCTTACTTCAGGCTTCAAGGCATTCAAATCTATCCTTACTTGGACGACTGCCTGATTCTGGCTCAAGAAAAGGAAGACCTTCTACAGCATCTGGATTATGTCATAGCAGTGCTAAGATGCCTGGGGTATTCTGAGAGCGAAATAAAGTCCAGTCTAGTACCCTCTCAAGACATGTGCTTTCTGGGTGTGAGACTGAATACAGCAGCGCAGATGGCCTTTTTAACCCCGGACAAACAAAAGAGTCTGTCACTTTACTTCCATCAACTATCTCATCAGTCCGTGCTGACTGCAAGGACAGTCCTTCAAGCATTAGGGTTCATGGCATCTTGTATTCTGGTGCTTCCCAATGCCAAACTGCATATGAGGAAGCTGCAATGGTATCTCAAAAATGTATGGACACAGCACTGCCAGGATTTGGACACTGTCATTCAAATAATACCTTGCCTTCAAAAGGAATTCTTGTGGTGGGCTCAGGAATGTCACCTAAACAAGGGACTCTCTGTGACCCGGCCAGAGGCGAGTCAGATTTTAACGACAGATGCCTCGGACACTGCTTGGGAGCTCATCTAAATGGAAAGTGGATACAAGACAAGTGGCCTGCCAGACTACAGCATCTACATATCAACATGAAGGAGATGTTAGCAGTCCAGTTTGCATTGATGGCTTTCAAGGAGTTACTTCTTCCAGGGCAGGTGTTGATTCTAACAGACAACACAACTGTCATGTGGTACATCAACAAGCAAGGGGAACACATTCTTATCCTCTATGCAGGCAAGCAATGATTTTATGGGAGACTGCGTTAAGCCTGCAACTAACTCTTCAGGCAAGGTTTCTGCCAGGGCACAGAACTCCCTAGCAGATGTGTTAAGCAGACAAATCATGGATCCCCACGAGTGGAAACTGGATCTTCATGTATTTCAGAAATTGACAGTGTCATGGGGAACTCCAGACATAGATCTGTTAAACTTCTCCACTAAACCACCAGCTGCCAAAGTATTGCACAAAGGGTTTCATCACACAGCTTGGAAAGTGGTTGCTCTGTCTTTCAGTTGGAAAACCTTCATGTCTATGCCTTTCCACCTCTGCCTCTTCTTCCAAAGGTATTATTAAAGGTCAGACAAGACAGGCCAAGGATGATTTTGATAGCTCAGATTGGCCTCGGCAACACTGGTATCCACTACTACGAGTCTGGTAAGGAAGCCTCCATGGCCTTTACCTCTGATTCCTCATCTGTTATCTCAGAAAGATGGTCATCTGCTCAATGTCAAGCTTCACTCTCTTCATCTAACAGCCTGGCATATTCTCTCTTGAAGCACAGCAGGTCTCAACTTCCTCAGCAAGTTTTAAATGTGATTATGGAAGCTAGAAGACCTAGTACAAGGAAGGTGTCATGAACAAATGGAAGAGATTTTTATTTTGGAGTACAGCAAAGAATTTGGAGATTTCTGAGCCTAATTTGAGTGTGGCTCTTCAATATCTTACTGAGTTATTGGACAAGGTTTGTCCTTCTCTTCCATTAAGATTCATGCTGCAGCAATTTCAGCTCATTATGATTGTGACCCACCTTTGTTTTCGCATCCTTTGTTCAAGCAGTTTCTTAGAGGGGCAAAGAATATAAGACCCCACGTAGAGCTCCTACTCCTGCTTGGGATCTCAATTTTGTGTTGGAAAAACTTACTCTACAACCTTTTGAGCCTGCGGCTACTGCTGAGTTGAAATACTTGTCATGGAAGACTGCTTTTCTGTCGGCCATTACTTCTGCAAGAAGGGTGTCTGAGTTGCAGGCCCTTATGGCAGTAGAGCCTTTTTTGATTTTCCATAAGGATAGGGTATCATTACGTACTAATCCTTCCTTTATGCCTAAGGTGGTTTCTAGTGTGGCTTTAAACCAAACTATTCATTTGCCTACTTTTTATGCAGATCCCCAAAGTAAAGGGGAAAAGATTTTGCACACTTTAGATGTACACAGGCAATTGAGATATTATTTAAGCAGGACTAAGGATTTTAGGCAGTC
Organism: Protopterus annectens; assembly: GCF_019279795.1. Lineage (NCBI taxonomy): Eukaryota > Metazoa > Chordata > Ceratodontiformes > Protopteridae > Protopterus > Protopterus annectens. The sequence continues at coordinate 1,091,194,167 of NC_056743.1, read as the reverse complement.
TCAGCAGTTGTTTGTTTCTTTTGCCTTGAGTTCACAGGGCAAGCCTGTGTCAAAACAAACTATTTCGGTGGATTGGCTTTTGCATTGCATTTTGTTATTCCCATCATGGCAAGGAGATTCCAGCTGGGATTAGGCCTCATTCCACTAGGGCTACTGCCACTTCTACAGCATTTCTAAGGGGGTGGCAACTAAGGATATTTTGGAAGCAGCTACTTGGAGTTCAGTGCATACTTTCTCTAAGCATTATCATCTTCCTATCTACTCTAAGTCTAGGGCTGGTTTTGCCACTGCTGTTTTGCAAGGCATGTTATCAGCTCCTACTTCCTTATAATTTGCCAGCCTCCCTTTCCTCTGCTTTGGGATTCTACCCAATAGTCAGGACTGCAGCAATGGAAGGCGAAGAACATAGTACAGTTTTGTACCTACCATAAATGTAGATGTTCGAGGATTCCATTGCTGCAGTCAATTCTCCCTCCTTCCCTCTGTGTTTAGGGGTGGTTGTGTAGGTGAGTTTACATGCTTATATTTTTGTATATATTGTTGTATATATTGTACATGTTTTTGGTGCAGGTTGTTTTGGGACTTGTCTTTTTGGGTCTTCTGACATCTGGGGCAAGAAAGACTGAGGAAATGGCGTCGGTCATGCGCATTAGTACCCTGGCGTACTGGCGTCAGTCTAAAGGCGCCATGACCGCCGTCAGCCTTATACTCTGGTATTCGGGCCGACTGGGATGCGGACTATACCCAATAGTCAGGACTGCAGCAATGGAATCCTCGAACATCTACATTTATGGTAGGTACAAAACTGTACTTTAGTCAGCACCATTGTCACATTACACAATTCTAATATACAGCAGTGCATTTAAAGCTTGTGGCTTGGCTGGAGCAATTACATCGAGTCATGCTAATTGTGACCTCTAGATTGCAAATTCTGGCTTTATTCTTGTTGGTTTTGTGCCAGAATTTGCCAGTAAAAGTATAGACATCCTCTATTAAAACGGTATGGACAATGCAACGTAGTTTTCTGGCAGCTGTGTCCTTGGGACTTCCTGTCATTTTTCTAACTTTAGTAAATGGAAGCGTTTTACCACGCATGTGAAGTACAGATGCACAGACACCTTGCCCTGTTGTTGGACAGTACACTCTCTTTCTGTCGTATTGTAGGCAAGGCTATAAAAGAGGTTGAGTACTACTGTAAGACAACCACCCTTTTGACCTTTGGATCAAGGAGGGCTGTAAGCACCAATGTTACTCATCCTTCACATAGAACATGCACTACTGATAGTCATGACATAACACGTATTATAGTCACCAATCAGATAACAGCAGAACTTGAAGGCTTCTCATCCATGCCATTGTCTCTCCCACAAAATGAACTGGCAGTGGGATCTTTAGAAAAGAGTAAGAGCAAATTAGATAGAAAAATGGAAATTGTGGGAACAGTACATGCAAAACAATGTTTTGGAGGAGGAATGCTGTTTAAGGGAAGGCAGGAATTGACCACCTTATATAATGTTGGATTGTTTATATTGTACAGAAAAATATATGTGATATATAATATTTATAACTGTGCATGTTAATATGGTTTCTTTTTTATGTAAATGTAAGTTTGCCCATATCACATGTAATAATTCAATAAAGGTGTTTAAAAAATGCTAACCATATGATATGACTTTTTTTTTTTTTTTTGGAAAAAACTGTTGAACTTTGACAAAGGCTGTGCTTGCAAAGTCCCTCTACCCTTTAATTATTCTTTATTTCTTTTGTAAGCTGTTCCTTTTTTAATATACTGCCATTGTCAGGAGAAAGTATCTAACATATTGCACCTTTAGAATCAAGTTCATACTCGGCTAACACTTGAAGCAAAGGACTCTCTTCACCTCAGGTTACTGTAATAACTGTACGTGACATCAGTACAGCCTAAACTAACATGTTGCATTTCAGTAGATAAAGTTTACTTGGTGTATGCATGTTCTGAAAGATGTGTTTTCTTACTGTTTGTGATTTTCAGTGCTATGTATGATGTAATTGTAAATATGAATTATGAAAGTTAGACTGTGATTTACTGTAATATGTAATGTAATCAGAAACAGACTGCTGATTCCAAATGATTTCATTGAACCCCTTTATTGTCCTCTTTATTGCTCCACCACCCTGTGACACCTTAGTAGTGTGTACTAACCCTAACACTGCCCTTTCCCCAACCCTAACCTTACACCTTAACTTAATAAAAACCTTACTGTAAAACTGCCACTACAGAAGATATTCAGACACACAAGCACACACTAACAACACTACAGTTATATACCCAACTCTAAAATACACACACTCAGACACACAGACATACAGAACCTATCCTCAACCCTAACCCTGACACACACACACACACACACACACACACACACACACACACACACACACACACACACACAAGAATGGATGGTCAGCTTGAACTCTGAATCCTGGAACTGAGAGGCAGAAATTTTACCACAGTGAGCTACCATCCTGTTCATTGTTTTAGCTTCTATATAAATTGACTTGGCAGTTTTCTGTGCCTGCTCCCCCCACACACACACACACACACACACACACACACACACACACATAGACACTGTTTATGTATTGCACTATGTAATTCTCAAGTTATTTTGAATTCACTTTACTGAGTAAAGACCGTCCAACCTGCTGCTGTTATTGTAATCTACCAATGTTACTATCCATCAGTTGCAGTCACTTGACTGTGTACAACTCAAAAGTCTAAATGATAAAAAATAATCATAACAAAGAATTCCAGTTTCCTTTACACAGATGTGCAGTGGTCTTGCAAATCCATCTATTGACTGTTAACTTGATTACAGCATCCCAAGTCAGCCATTGTCATGCACAGATAATCCCCATCCTCACCAGTTATAGCCATAGCCCCATTGTTGTCTGGGTAAATGTCAGATGTTTGGTGGTGGAAAAAAATAAGTAATTAGGAGCACAGTAATGTATTTCAAGTTTGTATTACACCAACTCATAGTAACCCATGATTTCCAAATTATTTCATACAAATAAATGAGTCCTACAAACCCAGACTGTTTAAACTGAGCAAACAAGTTAATTTTACCTGCAGATAGCCCCCACCCCCAACCATCAGCTTCAGACACTTTAGTGTCACCTTCATCTGATTATGAAAAAGTAGTGCCTTTCAAGAATCAGAGAGAGAAAAAGGAGAAATAATGGGGATGAAATGCCCAGAGTCAGAGACAGATTTTTCTTGTATACAGAAAACTCTCAGTTAACCAGAATTCAAGCAACAAGAAAAAAAAAATCGAAGAAATACAGTACAATTTTTATGTGTTGCACTTTGCCCCCCCCTCCCCCCACATAAGCATACCTTACGTTTTTAAGAGTTGTAGAATTTTAAAAGGAAGATAGAAATAAATTCCCTCTCTCCCCAACCTAAGAACAAGTCAAGTCAAACAATTAGTATAGGCAAATCAAACAATTAGTATAGGGTACAGTATTAATCAGGGCTATTTTTAATAGTAACTCTCAAGCAACCAGAAACTACAGTTATCCGGCATCTACCAATCCCCATTAGTGCCGAGAGTTTACTGTACTTATAAAGTTGCTAGAATAACAAATTTTGCATTAGCATGCATTTTCTGAAGGATATGAAGTCTGAAATGCTGAAGTCTGCCATTATTTAGTGACTTCAGTCCTCATTTACTGGAAGTTACCAATCTTACGAAGAACATATCAAAAATGTAATGCAGAATCAGGGATTTTAAAAGCTTTGTAATTTCAACTTTGTTTCACATAAACAGAAGCCAAAAGTGTTCCATCTTTCTTCAGAAAAATGCACTTTAGTCTTGGAAAGCCAGTCTGTTAACTGAGCATATATGTACTTGACAAGATGGCTGTAACTGCTGGTTGGGGGGGGGGGGTTGCTGATGAAAGAAATATACCCCCCCCCAACCAGCAATTATAACCACCTTGTCATGTACATATCAGTTGAATGTGATAAAAAATACTTATTCTCAATAGAACTGGAGACAAAGCCAAAATGTAATGAGAGACTGTTAAATAAAAACAATGATAACAACACAGGAGGCTCAGATGCAAAAGTTTACTAGTGTACACCAGTTGGCAAAAAACCATACAAGTACAGAGTTTTGTCTGACATGATGCAGGAAGTACACAATTTTATATAGGTTTAACACTCAAGCTGTGCCCACCTTACTGACGTGGTTAGTCACAGGGCACCTACATCACTATGGTTTACAATATTCTATTCATAAGAAAAAGCTGATGTTATACATTTTAAAAGTTTTCCCATGGGAATAATACAGCCTTGCAAAGCACTTGGTCAGTTATAATGTCTTTCTGTAAATGTTACTCCTTCAAGGTTTCAGGCCTGCTCGAATACAATAGTTAGTTCAGTCTTGTAATACACTTCTTTGTTCTTCTTGCAACATCACTTCAGCAGCTGTGTCTTATCTTGGTAACATTCACAAGGCCAATTATCCCAGAGGAAGGAAGAAGATTTTCAATGCTTTATACATTTAATTTCCTGACCCAGCAGATAATCATTAGTAAAAAACATAAGCTTGCTGAGCTGGCTACTGCCAGGGTATGAGTTCAAATACACTGCAGCTCCAAAGCTTCAAGCAATTACATGTAAAATCATTCTTATTGCCATATTGTAAATAGAATAAAATGCATTATATACTTTTTGCTTTTTAAACTAGCACTTTATACATGTTCAAATACATATTTTTCTAACATTTTCCTCCCTTTTAATACTTTTTATTCTATTCTGAAATATAAACAATGTTATATCGTCCCTAGCCTTCTCTCCTAAGGACTTTCAACTAGGCAAGTCATTTTAGTTTATACTTAGAAAGAGGTTCGTCTGGAATTAATAGTTCCAATTCAATGTCTTGGTACAAAGTTTCAGTTACAGATATATCAACAAAATCTTTGACTAATCTTTTCATGCAGGGGATCCTACAACAGACACATGCTCCTAATAGGAGCAGACCAACACAAATAGCAATCAAAATATTCATTAGGATAGAACCCCACCCACCAAACAGACTCTGGAAAAAGTTTGTCAGTGGGTTTGGGCCTGGTTCAGTCATGGCCGATACCTGCTGTATTACCTCTAGGTGGTCATTAATCTCATGTCGATTGTCTGGTATGAATGCACAGCATTCTTCTTTGATAAAGCATGCATTACCACCTCTACGCTAGGGTGAAGTCCAGAGCCATTTGATTTTGTAGCACAACAGTTCTCATTGCATTCAGTTCATCAGTCACTAGTTCGAGAGCAGAAAAAGTTGCGTTACTCATTACTTGAGAAGTTTTGACAGCTTTCTCAATTCCCAGATCGATTTGACTGCTCCATATGCTGGAAGTATTCCAGCCCAGGATATAACACTGTCACTCAAGTCCATATGAGTCAATTTTTCTTTATCTTTTATGGAATGATGGTCCTTCCAACCAGCTTCGATTTTTCCCACTGGATTTACAGGTTTTCCGATTGGATCTTCAGGTTTTCGGCTACATCTCTTACATTTCGTATCTTACCTAGAGGTAATTCTGCAGTATGCCTTATGGCCGGAACCAGATAACCCAAAAAACAACTGCCGGACCAATTCTCAGGTAGTCATTTGTATGCCTTTTTCCCACAAACAAAATAACAGTTTTCTACTTTAGTACTGATGCGGGTTAATTCTGAATGAAACATTTTCTTATCTATAACAGACAATTGTTTATGTAAAACAGGATTTCTCTGCACATCTCTTAATGTTGTTTTCATTAAGCTCAAATATGAATCATAATTTGTGTTACAAACAGTGCCTTTATCTTTAGCCTTAATATAGCATTTATAAGATATAGTTATGTTACAGTTACTCCAACCCACTTGGAGTGTATCATTATTGTAAAAACATATAATTCCCTTCTGTGTAATAGGCAAATACAATGCAATTTTGTCCTGTGATCTTACAGATCCTGTATCAAAAAGTAAATTTTCCCAAGTCTCATTTATCCCCAAGGGGACAGCGGACATCAACAGTCCTCCATATGCTGTTGGTATAGCAGTACAAACCCAGCAATTTGAAATGTTCATAGTCTCTACATATACATGCTTCATAGCTAGGTATGTGTTAAAGTTTGGATGCCAGTCTATAGACAATTCATCACGTCTCTCCACTTTCACTTGTGTGGTTACATGTAGGAAAAACCACAACAAAAGGAAGGTCATCACAATCATAGTCAATAAATGCATAGTCAGCATGATGATTAAACAACATCTTTGGGGTTGATCTGTGTTTTTACTCGTTTTGCTCTTGGCCATCCTGCCTTTGTTGTATGTCAGTCACAAAATGTTTATCAAGCTGAAAATTCTTTTCCGGTTTACAGTGTGTCAGATGGACCCAGGACGACCTCTCAGCAACTTTGACTGCAGTAGGCGTCGCCAACAGTACCTGGTACAATCCTTCCCGCTTTGGACTCACCCAATTCTTCCTCTTCATAACCTTCAACCACACCCAGGACCCCGGAGTCAGCACTGCTTCCAACGGTCTGGTCTGTCTTTTATCTGAAAAAGAGTTCAACTGCAAAACAGTTTTATTTGTTAACAGTTTCCTCATATAGCTAGCTAATGAGCTGTCAGCCTCTAGTTCTGCAGGCATGAGAGCTTTCCATTGTGGCACATAATATGCCCTTCCAAATATCACTTCAAAGGGGGTCAAACCCTTTACATTCGGAACTGTTCTCATGCTCAGCAGTGCCAAAGGCAAACAGCAAATCCAATTCTTCTGTGTTTCGTTTACTAACTTCCTCAACTTGCTTTTTAAAATTCCATTGTACCTTTCCACCAGTCCTGCAGACTGTGGGACTGTGGGTGGTAAGCACAATGATTCTTCAAGGAGATCCCAAAGAATCTCCCAAGTTGGTGAATCGTCTGATTAACAAAATGTGTCCCATTGTCACTGTAGATTCTTTCTGGTATGCCAAATCTAGGAATTATTTCTTTTATTAGGGCCTTTGTCACTGTTGCTGCATCCGGATTTTTAGTTGGAAAAGCTTCTACCCATTTGGAAAACATGTCTATAATTACTAAACAGTATTTTTTCCCTTCACATTTATTCAGTTCTATGAAATCCATACAGATAGTATGGAACAGATATGGTGGTATAGGAAAACTCCCTTGCTTGGGTTTGAATGCCCCTTGTGCATGATGTTTGATACAGATATGACATGCTGCACAAAATTTTTGTGTAAAGTTTGTGAATCCATATGTTTGGAATATTCGATTTACTAACTATACCATCCCCCCTGTTGAGACATGGCACTGCCCATGGCTCAACAAAGCTGCATATCTAAATAAATTAGACGGCAATATTGTTTTTTTCTCTTTGGAGATATACAGTCCATTTTCGAGGATTGCACCTCGTCTCTCCCATTTCTGTTTCTCTGCTTTCGTAGTTAGTGTCTGCATTGTTTTTAACATTTCTAGATCTAAAATCTCAGAGGGTTGTAATTCCTCGGTTAAAAGTAAAGTTTCTGAGTCTGAGGCTGCTTGCTTTGCAGCTGCATCAGCTTTTGCATTCCTTTTGAAATTGTATCCTGTTGTTTTGTATGACCTAAACATTTACAAATAGCTACTTTAGTAGGTAACTGAATGGACTCTAACAAGTTCAAAATAAGTTGCGCATGATTAATCGGTTTACCATTAGATGTTATCATTCCCCTATTTTTCCATTGTTGTGCAAAAACATGCACTGTAGAGAAAGCATACTGACTGTCAGTATATATGTTCACACATTTATCTTTCGCTAGAGTGCAAGCCCGTATTAAGGCTATCAGTTCTGCTGCTTGAGCAGACAGGTTATGCTGTAAGGGTTGGGCTTCTAAAATCTCTGTATCTGTGACTACTGCATATCCTACTAGATTTTTCCCTGTAGGACCCTTTCTGCATGAGCCATCTACATAAAATGTCACCTCAGCATCATCCAAGGGCATATCAGTGAGGTCTTGTCTGGGCAAAGTTATTTGCTCAATTTCCTGCAGGCAACTGTGCGGTGTGCCATCCACAGGAGTTGGAAGTAACGTTGATGGATTTAATGTTGTACAACGTTCAATTACCATATGAGGTTGGCTCAGCAGTATGGTCATACATGAAAGATGTCTAGCAGGAGATAGATATGCTATTTTTTCTTGCAGTAAAATTATCGCGACTGCATGAGGCACTCTCAATGTAAGAGGGTGGAATAATACAACTGAGGCCGAAGCCTGTACTGCCATTGCAGCTGCGACTACTGCTTGCACACAGTGAGGCAACGATCGTGCCACTGGGTCTAACTGTGATGAATAGTAAGCTATGGGGCGTTGCTTATCCCCATGCTGTTGCGTCAAAACTGACGTCATGTATCCCTGTTTACAATCTACGGTCTGAAAAAATCTTTTGTGGTAATTTGGAAGTCCTAAAACTAATGATGAAGCTATCAATTGTTTTAGTCTGCAGAAAGCTGTTTCTGCTTTAGGTGTCCATTGTAATACATCTTGTGCTGCCATTGGTGTTTTATATATTAAATCAGCCAGTGGAGCAGATTCTAAAGCATAGTTTGATATCCAGCTTCGACAAAAATTAGTCGTTCCCAAGAAGGACATCATTTCCTTCTTGGTTGCTGGTTTAGGTGCCTGTAAAATCGCTGTTTTTCTGTCTTCGTCTAATATTCTACCTTCATTGGATATTACATATCCTAGGTATCTAACCTGTTTTCTCTAAAGTTGTAACTTACTTTTGTTTACTTTGTGTCCTTGTGCTGCTAAAAATTTCAATAATGCTATCGTATCCTCCCTGCATTGATGCAGAGTGGGAGCTGCTAGCAAAATGTCATCTACATAAAGTAGAATCTGACTACCTCCTGGTGGGGTAAACCCTGCCAGGTTGCTTGCCATTTCTTGTGCAAATATCGTTGGGACTTTCACAATATCCCTGTGGTAGCCGAGTATAGGTATATCTTTTACCTTGAAATGTAAATGCAAACCAATACTGGCTATCAGGATGTATAGGTATTGAAAAGAAAGCATTGCTTATATCTACCACAGTGAAATATTTTTGTTGTGGTTTCAAATCATTCAACAAAGTGTGTGGGTCTGGCACCGTAGGTGCTCTGGGTATTATTGCATTGTTTACAGCTTGTAAATCCTGTACCATCCGCCATTCCCGGTTTGCTTTTTTAACAGGAAATAGAGGGGTGTTACATGGTGAATCAAGAGATTCTACCAGTACTCCTTCCTTGAGTAATGCTGCTATTATAGGCTTGATTCCTTGCTCTGCATCCTCCCTCAAGGGGTATTGTCTTTTCTGTGGTCTAAATGCCGATGTTGGTGTAATAGTAACTGGTCCTGCTGTTTGAATAAGTCCTACATCTGATTTGCCTGTTGACCAAAGAATGTTTGGTATATCACACAGGGATTTTTCTTCTTCTTCTTCTAATAAGAATGCTAATCAGCTGTCTTCACTAGTTTGTAAGTGTACAGCTGGATGTGTCTGTGTTAGCCAATTCAATTTCTGTTTTTGTATTCCCTGTTCTGATAATTCTAAATCAGTTTGTTTTTCCCATCTTGTTACTTTTTCTCCTAAGTCTGCCCATTTCATATTTTTGTTCTTTGTTAAGCTGACATGTGGTAGTCGATTAGATTTATACAGTGTCATGAATTCCTGAGGTAATGAACAGCTTACCACACTGTTTCCCTCAGTATCCCAATACAAGGTTCATAATACTAATCTGTTAGCAGGATTTTTGAATAATTCTTGCTCAGGTCCTGGCATGCTACAGTAGTATAGAGTACAGTGTAACAAATGCTGTTGGTCAGTGTCAAGGGAGGGGGCCTTACTGATGGCTACATTCATCAGTTCCTTGGTTACTGCCCCTGGACCAGTCGTAACTAGGTCCTGGCTGTACCAGTAAAAAGTATTCCTCCGGTCGCACCACAAACGTATCCATTTGTCTTTGTGCCTCCATACCCTGCATAGTGGGAACCACCGCTATGCCAAATATCTGCATAAGATATCTTCCCAGTAAGTTTACTGGACATTTTGCAGAAACTACAATTTTACTTTTCTGAGTCATACCTGAAACAGGGTCAATTATTGCTATATCATGGGAGAGTGGCTCCCTATATAGCTGTCCATTTGCTGCTTTCACTAATATATAATCTGGTGATTCGGAATATTCTGGTAACTTTGAGGGGTGTATCAAGGTTCGTGACGCTCCTGAGTCACACAAGAATTTTACTTCACTTCCCTCCACCAGAAGTGTAACTTCCGGTTTTGTGTCTGCCAGATAGAGCTCCAAGCTCAGTAATGCCAAATCTAAAATTTCACCTTCTTCATCCTCTACATCTGCTTGCACTTCCTCTGTTCCTTCCACTACATTTATATTTGTCCTTTGTTTGTTTGCCTTTCCTGATGATTTTTGACTTTCATCACTATCATATAGTCAGTCCTCATCACCCTTACTTTCTGTAGTCACCTTTTTATTTAGCCTGCAATCCCTTGCTAAATGTCCTTTCTTTCCGCACTTAAAGCACTCACCTTTCTTTTTTCTCTCTTCAAAATCTTCTGACCTTTTGTCAGATTGTCTACTTCCCTGGGCATTTTTCTTACCCTTTTTACCTGACTGTACTACAAAGACCTCAGCTCCATCTTCAGCTGTGAAGACTTGTGTCTTCTTTTTCTTTTATTATTAAAGTGTCTTTCAGCATGTCTAGCATATTCAAGTAAGGCTTGTAGCCTACTTGTTCGATGATCTATCATATGCTTTGTAATAAAGCTACTGATAGGTGCAATGCAACCTTTCAAAATGCATTTTCAGTTGCTGTTCATACGAGGTATCATGTGTCTGATTTTCAGGAATAGCCATACCACTATGGTTATTGAAACATTCCAATAATCTACCATAGTACCCATCTACAGTTTCATTCTCCTGTTGTATGCATTGATTAATGCAAGTCCAATCTGCTCTAGGTTTCCATTTTTCAGAAATTCGGTCTGTAAGACCTTTCACTCTGTTGTCTAGTTCTGTGTCACTATGTGGGAGTGGTTTAAGCTCTGTATTACGAGGATTCCAGGTGCCACAAATCATGTGCCAGTCTGGACCCACAATCTGTCTAACTACCTTTTCTACTTCTTCCCCATTCAAATGGTAACTTAGTCTTATACCTTGTAAATCTTGTAAAAACTTTGTGTAATTAACTTTTGGATGAGGGATTCCCTCTGTAGCTTTCCGAATATATTCCGGTGTCCATGGTCTATATACTAGAAGAGTTGGGTCCTGCCCTTCCTGTCCTGCCTGAGGATTTGGTACCTCGATTAGTGGACAGATTTCTTCCTCACTCTCTTCTAGTGTGTTTCTCCCTACTTGATATAAGTCTGTGTCCCCAAGTGTTTTACGTGTCCGGGACCTAGTTTCAATAGGATCTCTAACAAATGGTTTTAGTGTTCTTGTGACTTCAGGATAACGTGGAGGTGGACCAGCTTGTCCTCCTGCTTCATATCCTGAAAAAGGCATCGGAGGGGTCGGGGCAGGTGGAGCCATTGCTATTACTGTATTATTATCCTCTTTGTCTAAAAATAACGTTTTAGCATTTTTAGTTTTTTGTTCCCTTCGGTTTACTTCCTCAATCCACCTGTGTGCCTGAGGAATGCCTAATCGCTGTTGTTTTTTTGCCTGACCTTCTGCGTCAGATTTAAGCTGTTTTAAAAGTTTAACTAATGAAATCTTATTTAATTTACCGTCAAATACGTATTTATTAACCCATTTTGTATAATACCTTACATTATCAGCCCGTTGTAATTGCATATATTTTGCGTCTTCAGTTAGGGGCGGATCTCGTGAGTTTTTAGTGCACTGATTTCCCATTCTAAAAGAAAATGTTACGTAACCCTTTTCACCACTTGGTATTTCAGTTCCTTACACAGTTTATCTAGATTAACTGCCTACCTTTTTCTGTTTCCCTGATCTCTGACAAAATATACAGTAATTTCCTTTTGTCCCTGTTCTGTATAACAAATCTCTGACAATGACATTTACTGTAATCTAGTCCCTGATCTAAAACAGAAAAAAGGCAAATATCTTCCTACCTGAGCCTCCTGGGTCGACCAGTTTGAGACCGCTCTTCGGCCGCAGGTCAGAAAGTGGCCAGCCTCTCAAAACAACAATTCAGTCGGAGGTCTTTGTATTTCAAGAAGAACCGTTTCGGTAGCTTCTCCTACGCAGTGTTCGACCACCGGTACACTCTGATCTGTAGCTGTCTGAGGGCTTCCGTTTACCGAAGGACCAAACTGTTAAATAAAAACAATGCTAACAACACAGGAGGCTCAGATGCAAAAGTTTACTAGTGTACACCAGGAGGCAAAAAACCATACAAGTACAGAGTTTTGTCTGACATGATGCAGGAAGTACACAATTTTATATAGGTTTAACACTCAAGCTGTGCCCACCTTACTGATGTGGTTAGTCACAGGGTACCTACATCACTATGGTCTACAATATTCTATTCATAAGAAAAAGCTGATGTTATACATTTTAAAAGTTTTCCCATGGGAATAATACAGCCTTGCAAAGCACCTGGTCAGTTATAATGTCTTTCTGTAAATGTTACTCCTTCAAGGTTTCAGGCCTGCTCGAATACAATAGTTAGTTCAGTCTTGTAATACACTTCTTTGTTCTTCTTGCAACATCACTTCAACAGCTGTGTCTTATCTTGGTAACATTCACAAGGCCAATTATCCCAGAGGAAGGAAGAAGATTTTCAATGCTTTATACATTTAATTTCCTGACCCAGCAGATAATCATTAGTGAAAAACATAAGCTTGCTGAGCTGGCTACTGCCAGGGTCAGAGTTCAAATACACTGCAGCTCCAAAGCTTCAAGCAATTACATGTAAAATCATTCTTATTGCCATATTGTAAGTAGAATAAAATGCATTATATACTTTTTGCTTTTTAAACTAGCACTTTATACATGTTCAAATACATATTTTTCTAACAGAGACCAAGGCCAGTAATTATGGACAGATTTTAAGTACTGTTTATATATTTGAAAAGCAGACATGTAGACCTGTTTACATACAGGCAAACTAGGTGTAAAGATTGCACGGAATGCCACAATGATTACCAGGGTTAATAATATAGCAGTGTATATGGTCCAGACACATAACTGGAGAGTGTATACAGTGCAGACTGTTATGGAATCCCATTTTTTGCAGTAAGTACAAAAGTTGTGTAAATGATCCGTAACTGTTCATGGACTGCCATTTAAAATAAACAGCCTGAGAAGTGTGTGTATTGAATAGGGACACACATATGAATTGTAGGAATGAACACAGGGAAAGAGGACAAGTGAAACATCTTAATGTACAGCAGATGAGGACATGTAAATGAAGACAGTTGTAACAGGAACACTAATCCCATATCGACATGATACAGTACGGACTGCACAGTGAAATGTATATTATGTTACTGTTACACAAGGTGACATAACAATGGAGAATATGTCTTTGTGATATAAGCATCATGACATGAACAGTGGAGAAGACATCTGTCAGGGATGTTATATATGATAGGATTTAGGTGCATAATGTGAAGCTGTGCAAAATGAGTTGCCTGAATATGACTGTAATGTCAGTGTAGATGGGCAACAAGTGGAACACATAGTTGCAACCTTATGGGCAACAGTAAACAGAAGCATGGACAATATCAGAGTAATACCATCAGTTATCCCATGTGTATGACATAATGTATGTGACTGTGAGTGATCATAGGTAGTTCTGCATGAACACACTTGTGCAGGTGTTATGAGATGTCAGCAGTCTATGAGGGTAATCAAGCACACCATCATGACAGTGTGAAATCTGCTGGAGATGTTAGGAAAGATACTGCTCTACCTGTATGTGACATTATGATCAATCCAGACTAGTTGACAGATGTGTATGGCATAGATATATGGCACAATCCACACTGTCATGAATGTAACCCATGCCATGAATGTTGTCAGTCAGCTGTGTATGTACTGTGTGCATCACTGGAACAGGTATCACACATGTATCTGGTATATCACCTTGATGGGGGTTCCACACCATCAGACAGTAATGTTTATGCTACAAAAAGAATACCTAGGTATGGCCAATAAGATGTGTGGGAGCTCACTGTGGCAAAGGTGGTACACTTGAGTTGTGCATTTCTTGAAAATGTGTAGGGAGGTACATGAAGGAGGGTGCATTGTACTTAGTTATTGGTGTGATGAAGGCTGTGAACTATGGAAGTATTATGGGCTTTGATGTGGATGCCCTGCATATACTCAGGAGTCGTTTTACATACAAGGGAGTAGTCATCATTGCGGGCACATACTGGTGGATGTTCTGCATAACATCTACCTCAGTACACAGGTCACATAGCACTTGACCTGTTCATAAGGGTGTGATGTCAACATTATCACTGGGTTGTGAGTTTGTTTTCATAATGTAAAAAAATCCTCTCATGTTTTTGTTTAATCTCGTGTCTTCATGGCCGTGGCAGCAATCTTTAGTCTGTTGATACTGTTTGTATTGTACCAAAATCACAGCAGAAGTCTGACTTGGGGAGTATCAGACAACACTTTATAAGTGATGACATCAGCAGTCTCTGGTGAGGAGAGGATGGTAATAGCAGTGTCTCACATGATGGTGTAAAGTCCTCTCTCTCTAATGTCAAGCAAGTGGACACACACACACACACACACACACACACACACACACACACACACACACACACACACACAAACACATCAGTTGACTGCAGTGAGAAAAGAACACCTACCTATCTAAGTAAACTGACTAAAAACCTCTGTATTTAATGCAAGTTCCACAGCACAAATCTGACTTGGAAAATGTTGGACAACACTTTATAGGTTATAGGTGATGACAGTAGTGTCTGCTGAGGAGATGACGGTAATAGCAGTAGTATCCCATATGCTAGTGTAAGATGCTCTCTAATGTCAAGCAAGTGCACAAACACAGACACCCCCCCCCCCACACACACACACACCAGTTGACTGCAGTGATAACTGAACCCTTACCTATCTAAGTACATCAACTAGAGAAATCAGTACTTTATGCAAGTGGCACAGCGGTCTGGCTTTTCCAAGGCTACAGGGCAATTTAAGGTGGATGACATCAGCATTGGATGTTGGAGAAGATGTTGGGAGGCCTGCATGAAATGGATGTGTAGGCATGTACTACTGTCAAAATATTGATACTGCATGGGATTGGAGTGGTAACTGCAGGTTACACAGTTATGCTCTTCTGACTAGACAGACACACACATACTAGTTGACTTCAGTGAGATTAGAGCTCCTACCTTAGTATACTGACTAGAGAACTCAGTGCTCTACACAACTGCCACAGAACAAGTCTGACTTTTATAAGGTTGTGGGACAATTACTAGTAGATGACATCAGCACTGGATGTTAGAGAGAAGATGTTGGGATGCCTGCATGAAATGGATTGCTAGCCATGTTCAACTGTCAAGATATTAAAGTTCTACATGTTACCAGATTGATGAGTGTGCAATGTGTAGTATTTGCTTTGTGTGTCCAGTGTGCAGGTATACTTTGAGACAACTTTACAAACTGTATGCCAACAGTTCTCCATATTACTACAAGTATTGAAAAATATGATTGTGTGCTGTCATTATAAAGATGTGCATGGTATATAAGAAAAATTTTGTTATTTATTTCTGTAGTGTATTTGATATATTTGTGAACAAGTATGGCAATACCAAGTTTTAAGTACATGGGTGGAGGCAACAGATTGCTGCAGTGTAAATATCTTTTTTCTTAAAAAGTGCCTTCCCTTTGTTTGTGTTTTTACATGAACTTTCATGGAATGAAGACTAAATGGACAGTAAGCATAATTAATACATGCTATTGTCCACTTTCCATAGCACACTGCCAAGCAGCTAGAATGTGCAGACAATGGCCAAGTGTTTACACATGTGAGATGCACATTTCTACTGCTTTCCCTGTTTGCGCATAATTTAGTGGTGAGCAGATGAGAGCCTTATTGCTACAATTATGATAGTTCTCAGTATTGAGTATATGAAACACACTTACTACTTAGCTGACTTTGTGGAAGCAGGTATAAATGCATTGACACACTTTTTTTGGAGCCCAGATGATATAGGGGTTAATTCCAGGTGTATGTAATAGTTTTCCATAAGTATTAATATCAGGTTGGGTCCCAGATGTGCTGAGCATTGGTGCTGGAGCTGGTGGAGCGGGAGCAAGCTGTGCAACAGGGTTGGCCTACCTCCCTGTGCTGTAAAGCATTTTGTGATTTGTTAGCGATGGATAACATGGAACTCTTTTGACGACACATAGAGAATAAGAAATAAGGATTGGGTTGAGAGAAAAAAAAAGAGATAGAATTAGTGCCATCGTATGTCACATCCAATGCATTGTCACACATTTATCTGAAATGTTACATTTAAGTATACTTCTTAACAACTACAAATTATATTAAGGATTGCTTAGAGTTATCCTTAAAATGTGCAGATATTGCACATATGCTTGGTTTAATTATACAGATTAAGTTAACAGCAGGGCATTTACCCTGCTTGTGTTGAAATTAATTTAGGTAATATTTTTAAAGGATTGCACTGTTTTATACTTGGTTACTTGTGGTATTTGAACTTACAGTTTATTTTATATTTATTTATTTTATTTTATTTTACATTTGATAACCGGGAAAGTCCGAGTGGACACAGGTTCATTTTCAGTGGAGGCCCGGGGAGAAAAGCTCCAATTTAACACTATAGTACATATAAGTTGAGTGAGTGTACAAATGTCTGATTACAGTCTTACACTTGACTCCTACAAGTGGTTTGTACTACAGACTGAAGCATGTTTGCTTTCTTTTGCATTTTGGATATGCATTCTTACATTGCTACAGCTGTTTAGAAAATACATTTTTAATTTAAATGCTACAATAATACTTCTCTTGTGCTGCATACATACCCCTTGATTCCCTCAGTCTCTCTGGAAGGTCAGCATGGGCTTTTCTGTTCACAGTAATCTCTACATTAGCTGTGAAATGAAAAGAAGAGAATTGTCAAGCATTAGGCCTACCAGTGTTGCCTATATGCAGATTTCTGTCTACTATAAATTCTCTTTATTAGTATACTTACACAACTGTGGGATGTTACTAGTTCTGAACTTATCCATCCACTGGCTGAGTGTGTCCCTATTATTCCTTTTTTAGTCACACTGGAGACATCCTTATCCAGACTATTCCAAACCTCAGACTTGTACTGCTAGCTGGTATAGTCCCATTGCAGAAATTTTTGGCTGTGGCGCTTTACAAGCCACATTAAAGATTCTGGACTCTTCAACACCCTACCTCTCCACCCTAAATTGGTCACCTTCCCTTCTACCACCAGACATGGCTATCCAGAGAGAACAGCAGTAGCTAATAATGATTTCCTGCCAATACCTTTTTATCTCATTTACTGGTAGCTCCAAAACCTGAACATAGATGCCAACCACATTTGCGTGATGTTAAGTGGAGACCAACACTGCCAAACAGAGAGGAAAGCAGTTATTTTAAATGGGAAGGTTAATGTGACAGCTGGCAATAGTTTGAGGGTTGTTTGCTGCTGGAACAGTTAGGTGATTTCAGTTTGCAAGACGTACTGGGAGCTTACATTTCATGACCTGACACATTCTTGGTTTGGCTATATACTGTGATAAAACTGATTTTTACATTGCATGATTCAGTCCTATGCATAGGAGACAAAACATTTTCTTCCATGCATCATGCTACAAGAGCTTGCTATATCGGGGGTAGGTTGGGAAGGCTAGCTTGCCTTTCAGTCGAATTTTATAATGAAGACAAGACTTGTTTATGTACCTGTAACTCAAAGATATCTTGTTTGGTAAGCCACCAGAACACACTTATTAAAGAAGGAATGAGGTCTTTATTCAGAAATATATGTGCATATCCTGTACCTCAGAGAAGTTTTATGTAGGAATGGAAGTCCTTTCCAGTACTTTCATCGACAAAAGCACTTTAAAAGAAAGTAGTCTAGCTATAAGGATATTAGGAAAAAATAGATTCAGCTTGATATTTTTATAATGCATGCTACATTCCCTTTTGTATCCACATTACCCCTGGGGCAAGTGTGGGGAGTCATTTTTCTGTCTGGCAACAGGTAAGTGGGTAAATTGGTATTGTAAGGATGTCGGCAAGGTTATATGATAGAATCTGGTCAGAAACTGCAGAGGCATTTAGTTATTAACATTTTGTATCATCAGCTATTTGCCCTTCAAGTGATAGCTCAGATTCTGACATAGAAAGCTTTTTAAAGTCTAGTCAAAGTCTTTATCCAGACTGATTCTGGTTCCAGGAAAAAGGCAGTGCTTGAAGACCATTTCTAAACTTGTCATATGCAAACAGGCTAATCAGTGCAAAGACATTCAGGATGGTGTGTTTGAAGGTTTTACTCCTTTCTTAGATCTGGACTGTTACTTGACTGTGCTGAATATGAAAGATGCATTCCTTATTTCAAGCATAACTTCTTCCATCAAAAATATCTCCAATTCTATACAACTCTGTTTTTCATTTTTCTGCTCTAGTCTACCTTTCTGGCTATCCACATTTCCCATACTATTGCACATATCAGAATGAAAAACGTATGTGTTTCACCTACCTGAGCAGCTGTGTAATAGTGTCAGAAACTGCCATCACCCAGAATGATGCCGCAGTACAAGGACAAAATGATTGACTTCAACAATTGGCTAAGCTTCTGGTGCCATTATAAAGGGATCCAGTATCTGTCTGCCTGGGATGACATGGTCGACAGACCACGATGCTTTGCCAGAGATGGCCTGCACCTGTCACCCCTGAGTTTCTGGATACAGGCTAAGGTTCTTGCTGCCCCTATAGTGCCTTTTTTAGGCAAGGTTCAAATGACAAATTCACCACCATTACAGGAACAGGAAAGCAAAAACTGAGGGAGATGCTACTCAATGCTAGAAGTCTAAATCTCAAAATGCACTCACTCGAGGCACTCCTAAAAATGGAGAACATCGATATCTGTGCAGTGACTGAGACCTGGTTCAAGGCTCCAGACAGCACCCCTACACTACCAGGCTATAACTTATACCACACTTTTCGGCCATTTAACCTGGACCAGAACACCAAAGGCGGAGGTGTGTCCATATTCATTAAGGATATCCACACCTCCAGGCTAGTTGCTCAGCATAATGCAGCCGAGGTTATCCAAGTGCAACTAACTCTGGACAAAACTGCAATCCAAATTGTAGCTTGCTACAGATCACCCACCATGCCCCAGGATTCCCACTTCTCTTTTCTTGATGTACTGGAAAATATTAGGGTTCAACCAAACAGCCTAATAATGGGCAATTTCAACTACCCCACCATTAACTGGGAAAATACTCATGCACCAACTCCTTCACTCAACGCTTTCTGGAATTCATAAACTCCAATGCCCTGGATCAGCTTATCCACATGCCCACCAGGGGCAACAATATCCTAGATCTAGTCATTACCAACATGAGTGACCGGTGTTCCACACGTGAAGTTCATGCCTCATTGGTCCGATCCAACCATAAGCTAATTACCCTAGATATCCACATCCTGCCCCCACCCCCCATTAAGGAAACCATGGTAAAAAATTTCTCCAAAGCCAACTTCATGCTTCTTAAGACAGAAGTGGTGACCTTCATGACACCCATGCAGATGGACAATACAGTTACGACTACTGAATCTTACACAATTGCACTTTATAAGCACTTACATGAGTGCATGGATCATGGTATCCCAAACAGAACCAAGACGCTATCCTCCAAAAAAAGGAAGCCAATCTGGTGGTCCCCTGCCATAAACAAACTGTACAACAGAAAGAAGAAACTGTTGCAAAAGAGAGTAAAATCCCAGGAGTGGAGGAGCTCCCTGGTCAGCCTCAGTAAGAAGCTGCGATCCCTGATAAAATCCTCCAAAGCTAGTTATGAAAACAAAATTGCTACTGATTCTAAAGATGACCACAAAGCATTCTATAGCTATGTCAAGAATCTCAATGGCAACACTCAGATTTGCTCTGAGTTACAGCACAATGGCACTAAATATACAGACCCAACTGATATTACCAACATCCTGGCAGATAGGTTCAGTGCTAACTTTACCCCCGTCTCACCCCCTAAAGAGCCCATCCCTATACCAGAAGAATGCAAAGTTCCTGTAATCACGGCTGCACAGGTAAAAACCACACTCTCCAAAGCCAAGAACACATCATCCATGAGACCAGACAACATCCCAGGCTGCATTCTACATGAACTACAGAACAAACTGGCACCCCACCAAAGTACCATGTTCAATCATAGCCTCATCTCAGGCTTTGTGCCTGCTGAATGGCGCACATTAATGGTTATCCCACTCCACAAAGGGGGAGCCACCATGGACCCCGGGAACTACCGCCCCATTAGACTGACAAGCCTGGTCTGCAAGGCCATGGAACATATCATCATGGAACTTATAAACAAAGACATTGGTAATCTCCAAACTCTGGACGCCACCCAGTTCAGGCTTGTAAAAGGCAGATTATGTCTCCTAAACCTGATAGACTTCTTTGAAGCAGTCACCAAAGCCGTAGACAAGGGTAAGGTGGTTCACACAGCCTATCTAGATCTTTCCAAGGTTTTCGACACCATCTCCCACTCTGGAATTGTAGATAAATTCACTAAACTAGGTATAAATCCCTATGTCACAAGATGGGTTGCCAACTGGCTCACTGACAGAACCCACACAGTGAAAGTAGCAGACTCCAAATCCGACTTCAGACCAATGACAAGTGGAGTACCACATGGTTCAGTCCTGGGTCCTCTCCTGTTTGTTATCTACTTCTCTGAAGTACAGGCTAACACAGAATGTCTTTGGCTAATGAAGTTCACAGATGACTGCAAACTAGGAGCCAAAATTGAAACTCCTAATGATGTGGACATCCTACAAAAGGGCCTCACTGAGACAGATGCCTGGTGTCAAAGCCATGGCCTCAAGCTCAGTGCCAAAAAGTGCATTGTCATCCCCTTTGGTAAAAACTCTGTACCCGTGAACTACAACATAGGAGGTAGTATACTTAACACCAAAAGTGTGATAAGAGACCTTGGGACACAGGTGGACAGTAGCCTCTCCTTTGATAATCACATCACCACAGTAGTCAGGAAATCCTTCTACGTGGCACACCTCTTCACAAAAGGTTTCTCATCCAGAAAAAAAGAGGTCATTGTTCTCCTCTACTCATCACTTATTAGACCCATTATAGAGTACAACATCCCTTTTGATATGTACCTCACAAGACATCTACAACAACTGGAAAGGCCGCAGAAATACCTCACAAAGAGGATTACCGGCCTCAAACAGATGCCCTACGCAGACCGTCTCAAAAAACTCCAGCTTTACTCTGTCGCATATCACCTACTCAGAGGTCATCTCTGACTAACATACAAAGCTATGTCAAACCCAGAGCTGTTGGACATGCTCCACTTAAAGAAATCCCAATCCCTCCGTGCTACACGCTCTAGGGACCTAAACCTTCTCACCACAATAAACAGAACATGCCGGAGGGATAGATTCCTGTCACAGAGACTTCTCATACTCTGGAATAAACTACTTGTCTATATCAAACAAAGCTCCTCATTAGCACTCTTCAAGAAAAATCTTGATGATTGGATGGGAAATAGAAAATTACCCTGGGGATCACCTCTGTGGCTCTGCTCGACAGTGGCACATGAAAATAATTTTCTTGGGTGGCAAAAGCCAGGGTACCTTTTTGGCTGGGCTTGTATAGGCGCCAGTGCCGATAGCGTAGTACCTACCTTTGAAACAAATGAACTGTTATCATAACACATCATTCATTGATTTTTTCTGTGATGGCAACAAATAAGAAGAAGTACTAATTTCTTCCTTAATTTTAGAAACTTTCCTTGGAGCAGTCAAAGCTCAAGTGCAAGAGAGTCAGGAGAAACAAACTGTGATCCATTCAGTCATGTTACAGTTCTTCAAAAGGACATAATGTCAAGCTAGTTTTTGAGATCACTGGAATTCATGTCTTCTTGCATTGTCCTTTTGCCTTCAGGAAGACTGCATATAAGGAAAAATCTGTATCATCTCAGAAACATTAGGAATCGGTCCATAAATCCAATGGATATGATTTTCATCCTACAAGACATAAGGAATTTCATATGCTTCCACCATTAACTGTTCAGATCCTAAATAGCTCCATGGAACAGAGGAACAAAGCCCTAATTGTTACCCAGATGACCTGGCATTGATTAATAGCTCTGGCCCTGGAGAAGCTGACAAGGGGATAGAGAGCAGCAGTGAGGCAAATTCCTTTCTTTACCTCTTGGTGTGGATGCCCTTGCTTGGGTGCACACTTCACAACAGAATGTTTCAGATGACAGCACCATTTCTGGCAGTCAACTTTTACCACACTAAGAAAAACTGGGCCATAGGGCTATTACCCCTGAGGGAGTGAATGAGCTAATCATGGCTTTAGGGAGATAAGGCTCAGTAATCATGGAGAATCAGAGCTGAAAAAAAGTTCAGATCCTTACTATAGATGCCTCAAATTTTACATTTAAGGTAGCTGGTCTCATTAAGAGAAATTGCTTAAGCCATTTAAACAGCCTGCAGAGCCTTCCTGGACAATTTTCAGAAGAAACACCACAAATCAACAGAGTGTACTGTTGTAATGTGGTTTATAATCAAGCAGGGAGGATCCAGGTCTTTTTGGCTCTGCTAAGAGACCTTTGCGATTTGGAAATGGGTGTCATAACACAGTCTTTGTCTTCTAACAAATCATTTTCCAGGCTTAAAGAATAAAGTGGCAGATGCACTGAGCAGAACAATTACTTTCATTCATTTCATCAAGTTACAATAATTTACAGTGAATTAGATCTCTTTACTACCCACCATAACAACAAATATCATAGCTTTTTCTTATGCTTTAGCTGACTGATATGATCAGTGACCAAATGACTACTGCCTGTAGAAAATATTTTTGCTATTCAGCACTTTTGTCTGTAATGTGAGAAGACTTCTTCAAAGTAAAAACTTTAGTGTTATGAATCCAATACATATTTGCTAATGTTAATATTCTGGTTTGATATTTAGTAATGAACATTGTGAACACTCCTTTTTTACCACTGCATCTCAATATTATTTGGGGCGTATTTACATTCCTTTTTCATAAAATTATGACTCTCGTCTTATATGATGAGCTAGATAAAGATTTCTCACTGATTAATTTAATATAGTCTTTCTCATTATGATGAAAATGGGTTTCTTGGAAAAAAGGATTAAATCTGTTTTGACTGTTACTTATTTAATTAGTTTGCATCTTTTCTGGCCTCAGTTTTAAAACAATATGTATATATATGAGGCTTTATGTATTTATTATGTTCTCATATACTGTTTTGTGATGCTTCTTTAGTATTTATCAAAAACTGTTTAAAGTATAGCATTTATTTTCACATTGTGTTTTCAAAATCACATTTGTCAATTCTAGAAGATTCATCATGTAAGATATGTACAGGTATGTAAAACAAAGTATTACTTGTTACACGCATATTCCTGGCGTCCGTAAACTCCTAGTTTAATCGGGTTTTCCTGATGAAACTAGCTCACAGAACTAACTTATCCACCACAGCTGTTCTGTTCAAGAGTTGCTTACCTTATGTGCTGGTGAAGAAAAACTTTGAAGTCTAGATATGGCACAAGTAATTCTGTGATTGTTTGGTGTTTTAATGGTCATGATAAAATGCCTGTGATGTGTGGTTTTATAAGGTAGAGAAAAAGGTGAGCTCCTCTTTACTTTTCTTTCTTTCCCCTTTCCTGTCTCTGTCTCTCCTTCCTGTTCTTTTTCTCTTCTGTCCTGTTTTGTTACACTTTCTTTTTCCGTCATCTATTACATTTCCTTTTGATCTCCTCCTGTTTCTTATCCCTTTCTCTTTCCTCTGCTTTTATTCTCCCCACCTTTCCTTCTTTTTATTTTGTCTCCTACTTTCCAGTACCTGTGTTTGCTAGTTTATTTTCATTGTCAGAAACACACAACACATTTAAAGGGAATTATTCAGGTCATTTGTTTATTATTTTCCTTAATGTATACTCTTATCTTTTAACTTTTTAGTACACCATATTCCTCACAGTTTACAATTTCAAACTCCTCTTGTAGGAAACTAGTGCAACCTTCACTACACCAGAACATTTTAATGCTCTAAATCATTAAATTGGGCTCCATGTCAGTGCTGTTACTCCATCCCTGTCCTTGGTATTTCTTATGTATATATTATTATTCTTTTCAGTTTTATTGTCAATTTGGTTCTTAAAAAAATAAATTTTTCTGCTTACCCTTAACATTAAAACATCAATTCATGTATTTCTGTACATCATAATTTCCATTGTCAGTAGCATTTTTCTTCTTTTCACTTTATTCCTGACCTGACCTCTTTTCTTCTCTTCTCTTTCTTTCTTCCGCTTTCTCTCCTTTCTATTCTCCCCTTCTCTAGTTTGTCTCCTCCTTTCCACCCGCTCTTTCTCTTCCCATTTCATCTCACTCTCCCTTTCTCTGTTCCTTTTTATTCCTTAAGTCAAATAGAGATGTAATAAGAAATGAGAAAGAAAAAAAAGTGAGGAGTGTGGTGAGTTGGAAATTGTGTACAATGTTATATATGCTTCAGTCTAACTAAATGATATTGTATTTCAAAAAATAATTCTAAACACTTGTAGTAAAGGGATAAATGACACCGCAGTTCACAGATGTATTTTTGTTTTTTCTTTTAGACTAATGTGTTAATTTTAAGGTTATTCTCGTGTATGTCAAGGCTGCAGATTAAAACATTTTCCTATCATTAGCGAACCTCTATAAGCCCAACTAGTTTTCTTTCGTTTTGTTAGTTTTTATTTTGTCTCATCATGATAGCTTCAGAAACTCTCTCTCTCTCTCTCTACATAAGTCAAGAATGGTAAACTAGCCACTTAAATATTGCACTACTGTGACAACACTTTCTGCAGAACTCCACACTATTATAAATAAGTCAAATGATACTCAGAAGCTTGGCAGTAGAATATTTGGTTGTATGACTGAAGGTCCAATATAAGGAAATGTAAAATTTACTTTTGGCAGATCCATTCATAGTTCCCAACAAATCCACTTTCACAGTCTTTTAGAAGAATGCCAAGTGAACTGGCACGCAGCTACAACATAGGCACAAGGCACAAAAACATGAAGCACAGCGGTGCCGTGACTGCTGCTTTAAAAGCTATGAACCATATAATTTGCCAGAATGAAGATATAAATTTAAATAAATTAATCCCCATCATAACTAATTCAGAAGGGAATATGTACTATTCTGCCTTTATGTATATGCTCATAGAGAATCCACCTGCTGTCACCCGAAGTCCATATTTTATTTACAACTTAACAAAACAGTCCAGGATATCAAAGAAGTGTAGGTAGACATGTCATCATTGCTTGACTGGTAACTAATCCATCTTTCTGAGTGCACTCAGCTGACTTCAGTGTTAAATACTAAGCTACCACAGTGACACACGGCTTCATGTACTCCAACCTACACAAACCACTTGCATTAAGTTATACATCATGCATTGCTAACACATTGCCAAACAATTCCATTAAACAATCCTGGGAATGCACTTCCTAATCTCCTTTTTCTATCTTTTTTTTTTTTTTTCTTTTTTTTTTTGTAGGAACATCATCCAGAGCAAAACCAGCAACAGTTCAAGACAGTGTTGCAAGGGTAGTCAGACAGCAGGTTATCCCTCCATGCCACCCTCTCTGACTGTCCTAAGTGCTCCCATGATGGTGCACGTCTGCCTTGGGCAACACACCCCAGTGAAAAATAGAGCCCCTTGGACCCACATACTCCAGACCAAATGGTTTAGCCACACCCGAAATGAGAGGGCCAGCCAAAAAGCATGCTAGAACAAGCATTCCAATTTTGCACTGTTACCTGTGAATTATTTAGTATATCCTATGCAGATCCAGTGATCATCAAACATTTATCAAACCATGCTGTCCGAGTGGGCTACACTTCAGACATGAGAATGTTGCAAACTGCCCCAAGTCACAGAGAGAAACACTTGAGAAGAAACGGTCCCTTTATATGTAACACAATATACAAGCTGACCCAGCAAGATGTACCCTATACTACAGAAAAAACATGGTTGCTAAAATTTAAATATACAAGGGTGGACACAATAGCAACTCCAGAAGAACAAGCAGTATTTCAAAATCTAGGGTTTGCTGAAGTTTGTTCTACAACCAACCACTTATTGCATTTTACTCCCCTGTGCAACATTGCATTTACTTTCGGTCTCTACTTTGTATAAGCCAAATCTACAAGTAAAAAAGTCATACAGAAAACATTATAGGCAAAAATATCAATAAGACCCTGGCAAGCCAGAGACTGTGTAATATCTAAAACCTTCTTTGAAGGAGGACATAGGGAATATGCAGATGACCCATTAAGGACATATAAGTGCTGAAGTGGTAAAACTCAGAGGTGAATGTGGTCACTCTGTCAGATGAATCCATTGGTGGGCCTTATTGGGACTTACTGTCTCCCTCTGCAAAGCAAATATAACTAATCACAAATGTTATAGTTTTTCAGTGAATTTGTCTACATAAAATATAGCTTGTTGCATTTTGTTTGATTTTTGTTCTTATTTATAGGTTCCTAGGTGTTTACTAGGCTAATGACACAAGGCCCTTTTTAAGCCTCGCCATGCATCCCAAATCTCTGAGAAGTTCTGATACCCTTGATAAGTGTAAGCATGAGCCTAAATGAGGAACCATTTACAGGTTGCCTTATCCATTAGAGACATAGATGCCAAACCAGGGATGAATTTCCGGTTTCCCATCCAATTGTCCAAGTTGCACTATAATTGGGTTAGGGAGGAACTCTGCTTCACATGGATGGTGTAGTCTCTGGAATACATACCTGTCTCTCTAGCAGGTCCTTTTTATATCACAGTCAAGGTTTAAGTCTTTAGAATGGGTAATTCTGGTGCTGTTTTTTTTTGTGGATATGCAGGAGGTCCATACGTAGTTAATAGGCAATGCAGTCCAGGAGACTAATAAGGAATCTCTCCCAACACACTGTCTGGTTAAGTCACTTGCTGAAGGTCACAGATTTGGCAAACAAAGGTGGAGAAATTTAAACCCTGTACCCTTGGCACATGAAGCAGCTCATTAACAATTCAGAGCTTTCATCTTCTGTGCTGACAGATATGAATCTGAAACATTGTTATCATGTGTACATGCTAGTACTGACTCGACACCTGTCATCTCACAGACTAGCTACACCTGGGAACTTCAGTGCTTTCTTAATACCCTGTTATGTATGCATGATATGTTCTACTCCTATAAAAAAAAAAAAAAAGAAGAATTAGAACTCCATTCTCATGGGTTTCTACTGAACTGAAGCATGATTTTTCTGCCAATACAAAAGTTCTTCTGTCCAAGCTGACTGCAGTCATTGTTGCATGTTTAGAAATCAATGCAAAATATTAACTATCAAATCCAAAAGTCAGTATCCCTTAACAGAGACAAGACTCCTTTTTAGGCAATCTTAAATCTTTTTTGGAAGGAAAGAAGTAGCTTAATGCAAAGTACAAAACCCACCAAACCATTAGCATGTTTAAGTGCAGTGGTCAGAACAAACTTTATTTCTTTAGGCCAAATGCCCTACTGCACCTGCTAGCGATCTTATTGGAAAAATAGCAATCATGCTATTAAAAATCCCACACTGCATCTTTTGGTCTCCTGTCTAACCAGTAGCATGTTTTTAAGAAATGTCATAGTGCTATTACTGCACATTCTGGAATTACTCAGCTTTCTAGGGGCTAAATGTATCTTCTGCCACAAATCATTTTAAAGCTGCTAACTCAGTACCCCTTTCCGGCAATGGGATCTGGTCACTTTACATGCGCAGAGAGACCTTTCCCAAGTCTTTGACTCTGTCACATGCCGTATCCTGACAAAAGAGCTGTCCATCTATGGTCTCAAGCCTCATGCCTTCCAAGTCAGATCTGAAATAGTAACCACTTTGACAAATGCTTGTCTTTGCATCCTGGAATACTTTCTGCAGCTTATGTGTATTGGTCCATTGTTCTGTTTCTTATAATGGTGTTTTTCTGTTATTGTAATGGATTTATGTTTCCCTCATCCTTGTATCTTTGAACTTGTTCAACTGCAGACAGGAGTGACTTCATGCAGAGCCTTAGCTGTCTCATTTGGCACCAAGTGCCACTTCTGATCTGGCACTTCTACCATGCTAGGTTGAGGAGTATAAAAAAAAGAAAAGGTTCATTCTCTGATCTAGCACTACTCCTTTGTCTCCTAAGGTGGAGTACCAGTCTGATGCCCTTATGCTCTACTGCCTGCCCTTATGTTTACATGAGAAGAAAAAAAATTTTTAAAAATTTATCGGCTGATTACATCGTTTATCACCTTTTTGCCCTGGGCAGCTACCTTCTTTGCCACACCATAGCTACATTTCTCATGTCATGTGTGGGGAATTATATAATACAGACACTTTTTTTTGCACTTTATGGTAAGAAAATAAATGAAAACTATAGAGTAACCATCAGTAATTTTGCAGCCACTGCCACTTGCTGCTGTAAGTAAAAATAAAAATTTTATATTTAAATATTTTGTTTGTTGTGAAAAATAAGCTTACTGTAGACAAAGGTCTGTAAGCTTTCTTCCACTATAGATCTTTTTTCCATAGTACTTAGATGTTTTACTTTTATAGATAGAAAAGACAAACCAAGTTAAAAAGGAATACTGGATAGCTAGCAAAGAGGCTAAGAGAGGCAAGTTGCAGTAGCAAAGAACAAGGCATCAGAGGCATTCTACCAGCTTCTGGAAAGTGACTCAGTAGATGGCACAAAAACACTCTGGTTGCAAGGCAAAAACAAAAAGACAAAAAGGATCGTCATCAGACATCGTTCATAATGGATGCCAGCAACAACCTGCTTACCCAGAGGTCATCAAAGGAAGATGGAATGAGTACTCCAGAAACTTCTGTTTGAAGAAAACCCCACATAAACTGTACTGCCCCAGAAACAGCCTATAATGAAAGAAAAAAAAGAGCCCACCCTACAATAAATAAAAACAGCATTATGGAAAATGAAGTCTGGGAAAGTAGCAGGCTCAAATGAGGTTATGGCATCTATGATCAAGATATTGGATAAGTTGGAGGAGAAATGGCTCCTGAGGATACTTGTAACAATATGGAGATAAGAGCATATCCCAGAATACTGGAGCATAAGCATATTAGTGCCAGTGCACAAGAACAAAGGGAACATTTACAACTGTAAACTCCTGTCATGCTGCATGAACATTTTGGAGAGAGTGAATGGTAAATGACTGTGCAGAGCAGTGGAAAGTAAGATTCGAGATGAACAGTTCGGATTCAGATCAGGATGCACCACAACCAACCCATTGTTTGCACTGAGACAGATAGTTCAGAGGAAGCTAAAAATGAGGAAAGAGTGCAACTGGGCTTTCCTAGAATTGTAGAAAGCATATGACAAGTTCTAAAGAAAGCTGATATAGGCAGTCCTGTGATGGTTTTAAGTCCCTGAAGCATTGGTGTAGGCTATGTACAAGGACACAATGACACAAGTATGAACTGTGTGTGTGGCTCACAGAAGGTTTCCCAGTGGGATTGGGTGTGAATCAGAGTTCAGCTGTGAGCCACTTATGTTCATACTGGTGATGGACTACATTAGCAAATAGGTTGGAGGGGAGAGATTAGCAAAGTTATTGTATGCAGCCGATGTGGCATTACAGGCAGACACAAAACAAAAACTGAAGGCCCATGGGATAAGACTGTTGCAATGGCAGCAAATGGAAGAAATTGGAAGAAGCTGAGAATTGAGATGGAATGGAAAGTAGTAGAAAAGGTTAACAGTTTCACCTATCAAGGGGGGGTTTGAGGAGAAGTGAAGTCTGAATGAGGTGGTCAAAGCTAGAATCAGAGGGGGAATTATCCACCTGGCACAGAGTCTCAGGGTAGTACCTAAAAGAAGAGTATTGAAGAAGCTGAAAATTAAGGTGTACAAATAGTGGTTTGAACAGTACTACTGTATGGTATAGAAATCTGGGCAGTGAAGGCAGAGCAGTAGCAGAAACTAGAGGCAATTGAGATAACATGCTTGAGATGGGTGGTAGGATGCACACTATGGGATAGACAAGGAAATAGACATCAAAACAGAAGCCAGTTCAGACATAACTTCTTCCTTAGAGTGTTCTCAATCCTTTCACTCCCTCTTCAATTTCATTTAAGAGGAAGAGAGTTCCTTCTTCCTCCTCTGAAGAAGTTCTGTCTGAACTGGATCATGAATGATTGGATTATGCCTCACAAATTTCCTCTTTCACAACCTTTGAGTTGGCTGCAGAGAAATTTAAAGAGAACAGATTATGATGGTTTCAGGCACATGTGCAGAAAAGCAGAAGATAGTTTTGTGAAGAAAATTTGTACATTGGTATGATGATCATTAGATCACTGTTGTAGTAGCCATTACAGTTTGGGATTGGTTATACCAAGGGTACCATGTGTCCTGTCAGTCTAAAAGGTTTGCATGCTATATGTTCGCCATTAGCACAAGAGGACATGCTGGTATAAGAGGGATGTACAGATTCACCTTAACTCTGAAGTTTATTGCTGTTAGTATGCTCATTCAGACTTTTGTCAGCTTGTAATATTGGCAGTTGCATTCGGCAACTTTGACTTCAATCAGATAAGTATCCCATGGGGACCGTTACTACTTGTTTAAAGATTTAGTTCAAATCTTGTTATATATCTGTCAGATGGGGAAAGTGTGGTTGTGGAAGACAAATCTCTTATAACAATACTCATTCCAGTTGTGTTTTCTGTTTGGTTGAGGAACACAACATTAAGTTGTGCCCTATTTCTCTTTCTTTTACTCCAGAAACATTCAGGAGTAGGCTTAATTCACACTGACTATTTTTAGAAAACAGATATCTGAAGGACATGGTTTGAGAGGCCATGTCATCTGATTCTCCAGTATTAGACCCCCCCCCCCCCGGCAAGAAAAAAAAGAAATTGAAGGGAGAATGACAGAACCTGTGCGTAAGCCTCTTTTGTGTGGTCTGCGGCCAATGTCCTCCTGTGAATCCCCTTTGGAGACCACTATAGTCAAAAAATCACATCTGTCCAGAGGAACCTGATTTGAAGGGAAGACTGTGCATTATTTTGTCTGAAGGTGAGGGAGACATACATCTGGTAAAATGATGAGGAAAGACTTTGGTTGGTTGCTTAAGGAGGTATGGCTTATGGCTTCTATACCAAAGAACATACACCTGGATACTCCAAAAAAGGTGCATTGAGAAGATTAAATACTTGACTTCTCCTTGTATTCCCACTTCTTAAAAATGTACTCAGGAAGAATTCTCCATATGCTTGTTCAAGGCTAGCCAACCCTTTTAATACTCTTTTCCTCTGTCTTCCTCTTTTAGTTCATTTAAGAGGAAGAGAGTTCCTACTACCTCCTCTGAGAAAGAAGTTCTTTCTGAATTGGATCAGGAAGGACTGAATTGTATCTCACAAATTTCCTTTTCTACAGCCTGTGAGTTGATAGCTGAGGTGATGCTATTTACAAAATTAAAAAATAAATAAAGATTTCTTCAAATTGGGAGGGAAAGAGGTGTCTAATTAACAGATTAAGTATTTTGAGCTCCTCACTATGGATTCTCCTATGCCTATGGCCATCCATACAGTCTTAAGTACTTCATCCCTTTTCTGCAGCATCATAGTCCCTGGTTTCTCAACCCCCAACTCCAAAGAAACCAGATCATTTCTATAGAGCACAAGATACTTACATGTATCTCTGTATGTACCCTTCTGCAGACACTGACATTATTTCATTAGATGAAGAGAGAGGTGCAAAACTGTTTCTTCTGCCAATCCTATTCTCAATGGCAAGGATAGTCATGCCTTTGATACAGTTGGCAAAGAGATAACACATCCTCTACTTTGACCTTTAGGGCAATAAATTGCCAGCCCCATAATTCAAAGTACCTCTCATCTATATTTGCAAACATACAGCAATTTTTGGTTAACCTTCCTAACTCAGAGGTTGGCAAACCTTACTGTCTCTGATGTTAAGTCTCTTGGGAATTGTCAGCTCTCCCTCCCATACTACTGAACATTCTGCCAAATGTGCTTATGACAATGCTGATGCTGTGTGCAGAGCTGCATCTACTGAGAGTATCATGCATAGAAGTGCCTGGGTAAGGCTTCAAAACCTTGTAGAAGATGTAAAGTCTCAACTCTTACATGCCCCTCTAGAAAAAAAACTTTAATGTGATAATTTCTTAGCTGAGATTCTTAAAAAAAACTTAGAGGGAGATAAATTAATGCAAAGGGGCAAGTAACTTTTCATGTTAGCCATTTCAAAATACCAAAGAAACTATCTAATCAAGGGCCATTTTTCGAAAACTTTTAAATCAAGCTAATAAACATCTTCCAAGGAAAAGTTTAAGAAGAAATGGCAAATATACACTAAAACGAAAGGGGATGGCTCTCAAACATCCTCCTTCCAGGAGAAAAAAATATATAAATATAACTGCTGTTCCCCCCTTCTCAAAGTTGCAGACCCTTTCCCTATATCTTACAGCTTGGAAGTCAATAACCTCAGACTCTTGATTGCCAAATATGAGAGTGTCACAGGCTCCAATGAGCATCTTCTCCCATTCAATCTGTAATTCTTTCAGCCATAAGAGACCAAATATACCTTCTGCCTCAGATCATTTCAGAACTTCTAAGCCAGGGAGTTCTAGAGTCAGTCCTGCCCTTCCCATTGGGGAAAAAAATTCATTTCAGACTTTCTTGTTGCCAGAAAGAGTATCTGGAGGCCTATTTTAGACCTTTCCAGACTGAGAACTTTTCCTCTTATTCCATCATTGAAAATGTTAACCTTAAAATATTCTGTTCTCTCTTGGCAACCAGTACCTTCATTTTCACTCCAGGTCTGAAATATACGTATTTACATATCCTCATTCAAAAAAGAGACAGATTTTTTTTTAGGTTCTTTGCTTTGGAATTGCATTTTTAGTTTACTTCTTTATCATTTTGTCTCATTAACTGCCCAAGAGTCTTCACAAAGTGCCTTGCCATAGTCATTGCTCAATGCACACTCAAGGTGTACACATATACCTTTATCTGGATGATTGCCTGGTCTCCAACTGAGACACACTGGCTTCACTTCATTTTACTATGGATCTTTTTTAACAACCTAGGCTTCAAACTAAATTTTTAAAAGTCATCCTTGGTTGCTTCTCAGAGAATAGTTTTCCTGTAATGTCTTCTGTGCATCTCCTTGATAACAGAGTTTCTTTCTCTAAAAATGCTTTTTCTGTGTCATCATTTGCTCAGTTTTTCCCAACAAAAAATTTCCACTGTAAGAAAATTTCTGAGAATTTTCATATTTATGGCTTCATCTAACCTCCTGATCCCAATTGCCAGACTCCAAATGAGAGAGATTTAGTGGTTCCACAGACCTTTTTGGGCCCAGCATCTTCATCCTCTATCCTTTCTAATTCCTGTGCATAGTTTTGTGAAGAAAGTACTGCTTTGGTGGACAAGCCAAATCCTAAATCCAAGATATCCTTTCTTCTCTAGCCCCGCTCTGTCATTGACCACAGCCACCTCAGACATTGCCTGGGGAGCAATTTCTGAAAATATCAAGGGGATTGTTGAACTACATTTCAGTCAGTCACTTTAGTCTAAACAAAATGATGACCCTTATAATTGCTTTGAAAGCACTAAATCAGTTCTGGTTTCCAGTACCACTATTAGTGATAGCAGACAACACTACAGGGAGGTGGTGCATAAATATACAGGGGAGAACAAGAACCTACCCCCTTTGCAGGCTTACCATGATTGCCTGGGATGTAACAATTTATTTCAGCTTAACCCTTCAGGCAACCTGCATTCGTTTGAGCAGACTACAGTAACAAAGTCTTTGGCCACATCTAGGTTAGACCTTCTCAAGTAGATGCTGCATCCAAAGTTCTTTCTGCAGGTAGACCAGCAGTAAGGAACTAACCAAGTAGGTCCAGTTGTCTGCTGTCTAAACAGAGAACTCTCTCAGTTCTGTTCTAGGACATCTTGCAAAAGGGCTACAAAGCAGATGCATCCTCAATTTCCTGGATGGGGATGTTCCTTTTTACTCCCAACCCCTGTCCTTCACAAAATCAAGAGGACTTTCCAAAGAAATTGCTGATAACTCTCTTTTGATCCAGGCAACACTAGTTTTCCCTTCTCATGCAGCTGGCCAGAGGCAATTGCCAAAAGCATCCTCTGAGTATATTTGCTTACACAGATCACTGGATCCTTGATTCATCCTGTCATTCTAAATCTCAGTATAACTGTGGATGGTAGTCTTTTGATCCCTTTTTGGTGCTGTGGATGTGCAACAGGTGTTGAAGAAAGTAAGACAGCTTGCTGCTAGAAAATCCTATTTAACCAAGTAGAAAATATTTTCTAGTCAGTGGCAAAATAGAGAACAGGATCCATACTAAGCAGAGGTACCACTGGCTGTCCCGTACCTGTGTGAATTGCTCAGATTAGGCCTAGCATACACTTCTGTTAAAATACATTACTCTACCATTTTAGCTTGTTTGCCACTGGATTTTCTTTCTTTCTTATTCCAAGTTAAACAATTTTAAGGGGGGGGTTGCATTTCAGATCACATAGAAAATGTCACCTTCTTGTGACATGACCTTTGTTTTGGAGAGGTTAGCTGTGTTTCCATTTGAACCTGCAGCCAGTTTTTCTCTGAAATGTTTTGCTTGGAAGACTGCCTTGTTAATGGCTCTGCCCTCTGCTAGACAGATACCGGAGTTACAGACTCTTACAACTACTCAGCCTTTTTGATCTTTCACAAGAACAGGGTGAGTCTCAGAACCAACCCTTCCTTTGTTAATGAACATGTCTCTGACTTAATCTCTACCAAACTGTCTAACTCCCTGGGATCTATCCTGATCCTAAAAATAGAGAGAGAAAATTCTTCATACCCTGGATGTCGATGCACAACTAAGATATTATTTGCACAAAATTAAGGATTTTATAAAATGTAATTATTTCACAAGAAGAAAGTCAGCCAGTATGTAAATCATTTCTAAATGGCTTTCACATGCTATTCACTTCTACTACTGTAACTATGACAAGTATCCACCTCAGAATGTCAAGACATTCCACTAGAGCAGGTGCCACTTCTGAGGCTCTTCAGAAAGGGGTGTATTCTAGATCTGTTCTACAATGTACAGTTGTATTAGTTTACTTATACTATCGGTAGATGTTTGACTAGATTACTGTTGCAATATTATCACCCACTCCATCCCTTTTTACCTCCCTCCCCCATTGGCTGTGTATCGGGGAATATTTTGTCTTACTAAGAACTTTATGCTTTGGTCTTCCATTTCTGGAGCAAGCAAACTCTGACTTTTGGCAAGTCCATACATCCTCTTGTGCTAGGGGAGGATGTCATGTGAGCAAGGAGAGTGAAGCTTTGTAGACTCACCAGACATACAGTATACGTAGCAGGACATATGCCATATTGTATTTGACAGTGATCTATTTGAGCATCTACTGATGTCCTTCCATGTCATTGTTGCATTATTCATCACCTCTGGGATCTCCTGCCAAGGATAGCCCAACATCTGGCCAGTATACCAAAGCCTATATTACCTAGGGAGTGACATACATCAGATGAATGCTCCCTGACCAAACTTAGGGCATAAAGGTGAGGTACGTATGCTCCCAGTTCCAAACCTCATTGCTGCCAGTCCAGATGCTATTATTGTGCATTGGTCTGAATGCCCTTCACTTCGCTTCCAGGCCTTTCTTTTTTCCTTGAATCTGAAGGACGCTTACCTTCACATTTTTATCCACCCTCTGTTTAAGAAATATTTGCATTTCTCTGATTCTTCCTCTCATTTTCAGTTCTCTACTTTACTCTTTGAGCTTTCAGTGGCCCCAAAGGTGTTTACCAAATGTCTAACCCCTGTAGTCGCTTTTTTTAGGCTTCAGGGCATTCAAATATTTCTTTAGCTAGGTGATCTTTAACTTTAGGCTCTATCCCCTTCCAGGCTGCTGCAGCATCTTCATTTTACCCAGCATCTGTTGCACAGCCTGGGGTTCACTTTCAACCTTCAAAAGTCACTGTTGACTCCATCTTAAG
The DNA here is from genome assembly GCF_019279795.1 of Protopterus annectens. NCBI lineage: Eukaryota > Metazoa > Chordata > Ceratodontiformes > Protopteridae > Protopterus > Protopterus annectens. The sequence goes on along the minus strand of NC_056743.1, from coordinate 1,091,157,810 downwards.
ATCACATTTTTCTAGGCTGCAGGTTCCAGACTATTGCAATTCTGGCATCTCTTCCTGCCTCCAAGGTTTTGTCACTCACAAATTATTTTCTATCCCTGCTTTCCCTCTCCTCTCATCCAGCCAGGGACTTTCTCAGAGCTCCTCTGGGCCAGGCTTCATATGAGGAAGCTTTAGTATTTAAAATCTATGTGGCTGCAACACCACCACCTGCTGGACCATTTAGTTCCTGTTATCTCCAACTGGAGTTTCACTGGTGGATTCACTGAGGTATCTCTCACTGCAGGTGTTCCTTTCTACCATCCTCATCTGGCTCATGATCTCTTCACAGATGCATCAGAGCTGGGGTGGGGAGCAGCTTCAAGTACCCTGAAGGTGCAGGACCTTTGATCACCTCTGCAGAGCACAGATCAAATCATCATCAAGGAAATGCTGGCTGTCATTCTGTCACACACATTCTATGTTCTGGGTCCAGGTTCCCTTGACGGCTTACATGGACAACACCACAGTCATGTAGTACATCAACCAACAGGGGTGTATGAGATCTTACCTTCTTTGCAAGTTTGCCCTTCAAGCTTAGGAAATAGCTATCAATCTGCAGATTACCCTACAGGCAATCTATATACCTTCAGAGCTCAGTCTTGTGGCAGATTTTTCTCAGCAGTTCCACAGCCTCACAAATAGATGGGTCATGAGGGATGTGTTTTTGGACATAGCTCATTGGTGGGATATTTCTTAAGTAAATTTCTTTGGCTTCCCTCTGAACAGACAATTCCCTCAGTTATGTTCCAGAGTCCAAAGTCCTTTGGCTTGGAAGGTGGATACCATGTCTTTCTCTTGGAAGGGAATCTTCCTGTATGCCTTTCCTCCCCTTCTTCTTCTTCCAGGGGTGCTTGACAAAATTAAGGAGGACTGTACAACACTTTTATTGGCCCAGAAATCACTGTTTTCCCCTCTTATTCAGTCTGGCCAGGGCTAATCATCACAAGTTACCTCACCGCATGAGTCTTCTCACACAGGACAAAGGAACTCACTCTCACCCTCATTTCTCTGTTCTTCAGCTGATGCTTTGGGTGATAGGATTCTGAGTCCTTTCTGACACCAGTTTTCTGAGGATGTGCATAGGGTCCTGCAGGAGGCCAGTAAACCCTGTACTAGAAAATCATGTATGTCCAAATGGAAGAGATTTTCTGTATGGCATCTTAAACATAGCCAGGACCCATTTTCAGTGGGGGTCCTCTTGGTTCTTTCCTTGCTGTGTGAACTGCTGCATGCTGACTTGGCATATTCTTCAGTGAAAGCCCACTTGTCAGCCATTTCTTCCTGTCTGCTATTTAGTCCTCCTTTGGCCTCTAGGTTTGAGGTCAAGCAGTTTCTTAAAGGTGGCCTTCATAGTATACCATCAAGAAAGTCAATTCTTCCTTCTTGGGATCTTAATTTTGTCCTTAAAAAGCTGGCTCAAGCTCCATTCAAGCCTGCTGCTTCTTCTTCTTTGCAACATTGCACCTGGAAGACTATTTTATTGGTTGCTTTAACCTCTGACAGAAGGGTATTTGAATTACAGGCATTGATGGCGATCCCTCCTTTTTTGTTTTTCACAGAGGCAGAGTGTGTTTCTCTGTACAAATCCTTTTTTTATGCTCAAAGTGGTTAATGAGCTGTCCCTTAAGCAGTCTAGCCAGCTTCCTTCTTTTTTCCCTTCTCCATAATCTGCTGGTGAGAAGGTTCTTCATACCTTGGATTTGCATAGACAGCTCAGGTATTATTTAGACAAAACAAAAGCTTTTCATAAATCTGATCAGTTTTTTGTTTCTTTTCATACCAGGACACTGGGTTTGGCAGTCATTTCTTTTTCTTATTCTTTTCATGGTAAGTGGTTGTCTGCTTCCATGAGGGCCTATTCCACTAGAGTAGTGGCTTCCTCAGGAGCTTTCTTCAAAGGTTTGGACACCAACACTGTCCTTGATGCAGATATTTGTTCTTTGGTTTACACTTTCACAAAACATCACAAAGTGGATGTCATGTGCAGGGCCAGGACAAGTTTTGCCAAGGGTATCCTGTATGGGTTTGTGGAGGACTTCACCTTGCTTTCCTCCTCTCTGCCTTCACTGTAGCTTTTGTAATGTCCCAGAGGTGACGTATACTGCAGCAGTGATATGGAAGGACATAGTACAACTGTGTAAAATCTTACCATAACAGTAGATGTCCTTCTTTTCACTATTGCAGTACTCACTCCCTTTTTCTTGCCCCCCCCCCCCTCCTTTCGCCTAGGTGGTATTTGTTTACTAGCAGGGCGTTTCCTTTCTTTCCTTTCTTTTGGATGAACATGTCTTCCTTTCTACTGGGGGTCTTGGTTCTCCTGGGGTACTTCAGTTCTGAGTTGGGAGCATACATACATTACCTTTATGCCCTGAGCTTGTGTGGGGAGCATACATCTGCCATTTGATTCTCCATAGCTAATAAAGGCTGTGGTATACTCTCTGGACATTGGGCTATCCTTGGCAGGCAATCCCAGAAGTGATTAATCCTGCAACAGTGAAAAGAAGGGCATCTGCCATTATGGTAAAATTTTACACAGCAGTACTTTATGATAAGTAAACGTATAGGTTTCTGCTGCAGTTACTCTACCAGGATGTTTGTAATACTTAAAATCATTGCTTTATGGAAAGTCTGTATGCTTGCACTTATTAGTGTCCCAATGCATCGGGGAGCTTGGTAAAATAAATCAGATAGTAGTGTTCATTAAAATGAATTTGCTGTCCTATGTTCATTTGGCAACCCAAATTCTTTCTTTTTTTATTTTTTACTGTTCTGAACAGCAAGTGGGAATATATTTTGTGTTAGGTGCATATTCTTGCCTCACAATGTTTAGCTGCTGGATTAACAGTTGTGCAGTTCCAAGTTGAGTTGTTTTGTGTCATTCATACAACAAAGGCTTCACATCTTTAATTTTTGGTTATTGGAAGATGTCTGTACAAATGCACAGTTATATCACTGTAGCAGGGTATTTAGTAGAGCACCTCACTCTGTAGCATATTTTACAAATGATTTTGCTGTCCTGCATTCACTGTGCAATAGAAAACTTGATACAGTAATACTGAAAAGGAAGAGTGAGTGTATTTTGTGTCAGGTGCACCTTATCACCTCACATTTCTGTTTTACTGCCAGATGACCAGACATATAGCTTGCTAGTAAGGAAGCTTCATATCGTTCATACCACAAAAGTTTTACATCATTTTTTTTTCTTTTTTTTAATTGTTGCTTCTTTGAAGACCTGTGTACATATGCAGAATTATGTTAAACTGTGTCAGGGCACTTGTCAGAACATGTCAGTCAGCAGTGTCCTTTAAAACCGATTTTGCTGTTCTTCATTCATTGTGCAACCAAAATGGTATTCCTGTTGAAGTTACATATGTACTCAGACTTGGCAAAAACATTTGATTCTGTTCCTCATTGGGAAATTAAACGTTTAGGAAAACTGGGGATTTAAGGAATGTATCCACTGGATAGTGAACTGTTAATAGGATGAACTGCTAGAATATCCATAAAAGATACCAGGTCAGAACAGTTTATTACTGAATGTGGTATTCCTCTGGGATATTTATTAGGTCCATGTTTATTCCATGTCTTTATTTCCAACTTATGAACACTGCTGGATGGAGAAATTCACAGATAAAACAATTGCTGGGTAGGCATCTATAGTGCAGGAACTGTTAATAATGCAATGTTGTTTAAGTAAATTGTATAAGTGGGTTTACTAAATGGAGTGGATTTTAATATCAAAGTGTAACATTTTGCACATGGGGAAAGAAAATCCAGAGTATCTGTATAGCCTGGACTTTGTACTTATAGATGATTGTGTAGAATATGAGGACTGTGAAGTCATAATAAATGGACAAGTACATTTTGAGGGGCAAGTGTTTAAGTTTTAATGAAATTTTATCCCATAATTAGAACCATTTTAAGAACAAGTTCGTCTAGAGGCCCAGTAATGTTGATAAGAATTTACAAGTTTGTGATAAGATCTGTTAAGTAAGTAATGCAGTGTGAACTTTTGTATGTACTGTAGGGGTGATTTAAAGAGACTACAAATAGTCCATAGATACTTTAATAGGCAGTTAAATGTGTTGGTAACGTAAATTATGAAGCTAGACTCAAAAGGATTCATTTAAAATAAAATAAATAAATAAAAATGTGTTTTTTTTGAGAATGGAGTTGAATCTGTAAGTGTTTGAAGAGTGATAAGTTGCAATGAAATCTGGGCATTTCTTTTTCAAGACGTAATAAATGTAAGAAATGATCACTTATTGATCTCTGTAGAAAATATGAGAACAAAAGTAGGAAGAGATTATTTTCATTACAGGGAAAGTCAGAAGTGGAATCTGATACTTACTGAGTTGAGATTGGCTAATAATCTCGATAGTTTTAAGATGAAATTAGATCAGTGATGTAGTGACAGGGTCTACTACCATCTGTTTATACAGAGAATGCCTAGAAGGTGGTCTATTTTGAGGTCTTAAAGCCAATCATGACACTGTATTGTGAAATTTACTAGTGTAGCTTCAGTGAGGTGAAAGTAATATGTTACTGTGATGCCATTTTCACCCAACTGCCTTCCACATGCCGACTTTACATTTTCATTGTCAGACCAGGACGCTGTCAAGAAACCACATAGTAAATATACTTAATAAGGAAGACATGGGTACATTTTTGAAAAATGAAGTCTGCTGTTAATTTCTAACTGTGCCACATATACATCATGTGTAAATTCTCTATGACGTTCCATATTTCGTTTTGAGTTATGATGTATAATTATCTTTATTTCAAATGCAGGTTCAGTTGTCGGAAAGCCACCGTGAACTGAAGGAGTTAAAATCAGCTCTGAGAGTTGCCCAAAAAGAAAAGGAGTATCTTCAATGCGAAAGACAGGCAAGGAGAAATTTAATCTTTGTGACATAGTGAAAAGTATCCCGATTTTCCATTGATATCCAGAGTTCAGAGTGACAGATATTCTAAAGTTGTTTCACCACATTCACTGTTTGTGTTTCTGTATGCATCATTTACTACGTTGATTTTCAACATCTGATGCCATGTCTGTCACAGCACAGGATCTCAAAATTAGTACACAATGATGAAAACTATATTGTTAAGACATGCACTATACCACTTGCATTACAGTTCCACTGCTAAACTCAAACTATCATCCAGGTACCTTTGCCCTTTTACACCCACATGGACTCACAACCTTGTCAAGGTGTGTGGAAGAGGTATACTATCTGTACTACCAATTATTTTTTTTTTTCACCTTCATGGCAGGTTACTGGCTGATGTGTAACAAATGATCACAAGTTTGAGTGTATGTCCATTTATTTAATTTCAGTTAGCATCTGACTTTATTGTGAGACTGTGCTAGTGACTTGTTCAGAGTAGATATTGCGTCCTTACAGCATATAGCCAGAAACTGGATCTTACTTTCAGTTAGATTTGAGATTGACTAATTATCAGAATACTTTGTGTTTAACACACTTAGTACCTTACAACATGTACTGATCACTAAACCTTTTATCTGTTTTTGTGATGGCATCTCACATAGCATGATATTTAAAATGATTAGCGATAAGGTTCTGTGGTAACATCAGATGCATGAGAATGTTATGTTGCCCACTTTATGCTACAGCATTGTTGAAAATTAGAATACAGCTTCCAAATACATAGATCTGTGTATTTATTTATTTGAATTTATTTACCAGACTAGAGTACTAATTCCAGTGGACGATTTTCAGACCCAGTATGGGTTGCAAAAACAAATCAATGACCATGATTTAAACATTTAATTGGAGATCCTTTTTTCTTGCTCTAACCGATGTCAGAAAAAATTAACAATTGTCTTGCCTGTGGAAAGTAAATATCACACCGAGATTTCCATTCTTACTGCATCACCTGTTTAGGCTCAGACTACAATGTCCCTTGCTGCCGGTTTTGTGCTTTGTTCAACGCCCAAACTGTTTATCGTCATCCCTTGTTGTAGCTAAATACTTTCGCTCTCAATCTCCGTATTCCAAAATGGCTTTTTCATCTGAAAAAATGTAAGGATAAAGACAGAGACAGACCGCACAGGTCTAAAACTGCCGACGACGCTTCTGTTAAGCTAGTCGCCAGTTCGCCGGTACTCAGCGAGGCGCTTTCACAGCCCCTGATGCCCACTTGGATGGATTCGCTGGCTGCTACCAAGACCCATTCGGAGTCTGGTATGCTGTGAGTCTTTTATTTGACTAAGGAACCCGCGGATGTCTCTACCTTGGATGGGTCCGGAGCCGCTGTGCAGGCACCAGCTTCTGAGGAAGTTCTTCGCACTACTGATATTCAACACAAACCAACAAAATCTTTTGCGTCTTCAGTTCTTTCTGAAACTACCGAGTTTCTAAGGCCCAGAGTAAACGCCTAAAAAACCGACGACCCAAACTCAAGTGCCTGCTTCCTTGTCACAATCATAGATACTTAAAATGGCAGAAGACCATATCATGCTGATTAGAGGAAGCCAGCCTTCCCCTGCTAAAAGGAAAAGAGACTTGTCCCCAGCAGCTTTATCAGACCAAGAGTCCGATGACTCTGAGGTTTCTGATTATGAAGACATGCCCTTATCTGCTTATGAGGATTCAGATGCAGAGGAAACCATTCCTTCTGCCTCTCCTCCAGAGGATTTTTCTTTTGGTGAAACCCTACATACTTTGAGAAAGCATTTCCATTGGGAATGTCAGGATTATCCTCATTCCAAAAAGAGACTCAGGGAATTTTTAGATTTACCACAGCACAGACCCTTAGCTATCCCACCTGTTATGGATGATGTCTTCATGGAATCCAGTCTAACTTCTGATACTTTACCTCCTGCTCCCAGGAAACCTGACAGGTACTACAGAGTCCCTGACTCACACAAATTTATTTTCAAGAATCCTACTGCTGACCCAGAGGTCATCTCCCAAGGACCTAAAGGAATAAAAGCAATCACAGCTAAGAATCCCACCCCATCAGACAGGAATTCCCAAGGCTTAGACAGATGGAGTAAAAAACTATACCTCTGCAATTCTTGCCATTAGAGCATTAAATTGTCAATTCCACATGGTGAAATACCAGCAACATACTATGGAACTTATTAAACAAAAGTTATCTACCTTCCCTGACTGTGCAGAGAATAAAGAATTACAGGAACTTATGCATTCTGCAAGCCAAATCAGTAAGCATACCCTGCAATGTGGGTTTGATGCCCTAGAAGCATCCTGCAGGGCAGCAGTCACAGGTTCTGTACTTAGAAGGCATGCTTGGCTTAAGGAACAGACCTTGCCAGATCATGTCAAATCAAAATTATTGGACGCACCACTGAACAAAGACAATCTGTTTGGCACCAAAGCAGAAGAGGTTTTAAAAAAGGTGGAAGAAAAAGCTAAGTCTATGCAGACAGTTAAAGACTTTTTGCAAGTCCAGCCTCCAAGATTCAGTAGGGATTGCCCCTCACAACATTGGTCCTTTCCAGCCCCCTCAAGGCCACCTCAGACTAGACCTAGGGGAAACAGACCCCCCCCAGACAGCAGTCTCATGGTATGCAGAGAGCTAAGCAATGGACTACCTCCACTTTTAAAACAAGGAGTGCTAAGCTACCCCCTTATGGAAAGAATTCACAATGACTTCTCAACTCCTCCTCTCACCTCTGCCCATCTGCTCGTGCCCCTAGGAGGAAAACTTGCCTCCAATGCAAAAAACTGGGCCTCCATCACCAACGATCGATGGGTCCTCAACACAGTGTCCCAGGGGTACAAATTTTATTTCCACACGCTGCCAACCCCAAAAGGGTTCCCAGATCTTCCTCAAAACCAGTGGGCAGAGGCACAAAACCAAGTTCATTCCCTGCTCTCCATGAGGGCAATTCAGCCTGTTCCTGCAGAACAGATAGGCCAAGGTTTCTATTCCAGACTTTTCCTGGTACGCAGAAAAGAGGGCACCTGGTGCCCAATCTTAGATCTATCCATTCTAAACACCTTCTTGGTGGTACCAAAATTCAAAATGCTCACCCTACAGCAGCTTCTCCCTATGCTGTCCAAAGATGCCTGGTTAGCCACCTTAGACCTAAAAGAGGCCTCTCTGCATATCCCAATCAAAGACTCTTGCAGGAAATATCTACATTTTGGGGAAGGATCTATGCATTATCAGTTCTCTGCACTTCCCTTTGGCTTATCCACTGCTCCCAGAGTTTTCACAAAATGCCTGGCTCCAGCCTTTGCTTTTTGCAGACAAAGAAATATTCAAATTTAACCTTACTTGGATGACTGCCTGATTCAGGCAGGCAGTCAGGAAAAGCTGTTACAGCACCTGACATTTGTAAAGGACCTACTAACCTCACTGGGGTACACTATCAACAAAAAGAAATCCAAACTAGTCCCCAGTCAAAAAATTGTATTCCTGGGAGCAAGCCTGGACACAGCATCCCAAATGGCATTCCTATCTCCAGAAAAACAAGCCTATCTGACAGGCTACTTCTCTCAATTGGCCACCAGAACCCAGTTATCTGCAAGGAAAATCCTGCAAGCTCTAGGGTTCATGGCATCCTGCATTCTACTAATTCCATATGCAGAACTGCATATGACGAAACTTCAGTGGTACTTAAAAAGCCTTTGGTGTCAACATTCTTAGGACCTGGAAACTATTATACCTACAATACCTTGTCTAAGGAAAAATTTTCTTTGGTAGGCAGCAGCATGCAACCACAACAAGTGACTTCCCTTTTCACAACCCCACGCCACCCAGACCCTAACCACAGACTCGTCAGACTATGCCTGGGGTACACACCTGGACGGCAGGTGCATTCATGGCCACTGGAGCCCAAATCAAATTCATCTGCACATCAACCAAGAAGAGATGCTAGCTGTTCAGCACATTCTGACAGCTTTCAGATCCCTACTTTCTCCGGGTCCTCTACTAATCAAAACCGTTCAACACCACAGTAATGTGGTACATCAACAAGCAGGAGGGAATGCACTCTTACCCACTGTGGAGGCTAGCCATGACCCTTTGGAACACGGCCTCAGCCATGCAAATTCACCTGCAAGTTCAATTCCTGCCAGGCAACCAAAACTCTCTGGCAGACAACTTAAGCAGAAATCTCCTAGACCCACACGAGTGAAAATTGAACCACAACACATTCAGCCTTGTGACCCAACCATGGGGTACCCCAAAGGTGGACCTATTTGCCTCCCCCTACAACCACCAGCTCAGCAAATTCTGCACCAGATAACCTCACAGCAAGGCCTGGAAAGTGGATGCCCTATCCTTCCAGTGGGCAAACCTCTCAATCTATGCATTTCCCCCTCTACCTCTTCTTACAAGAGTATTACTCAAAATAAGGGAGGAAAGATTAAGGGCAATCCTGATTGCCTCAGACTGGCCATGCCAACACTGGTACCTACTACTGCCCATTCTCTCACCATTCCTTCCATGGCACCTCCCCCAGATTCCAACTCTCCTGACTCAGCAGGAGGGAGAGTTCTTGCATCCACAATTGCAGACCATGAACCTAGCAGCCTGGCTTATTCCTTGACTTCTCCTCCAGTGGCCAGCCTAAGCAAGCAGGTCCTGGATGTCATACATGAAGCCAGATGACCCAGTACTAGAAAATCCTATGCTGAGAAGTGGAAAAGGTATTGTTCCTGGATCCAGACTAAAGGAGCTGACCCAGCACACCCCTCCTTACCTCTCATCCTGGATTACTTAGCAGACCTACTCCACAGGGGCCTATCCTTCTCTTCCATTAAAATCCATGCCTCTGCCATCTCTGCACATTACAGCACTGAGCCACCTCTCTTCTCACACCCTCTCATCAAGCAGTTCCTGAGAGGGGCTAACAACTTAAGGCCACCAAGAAGAGCCCCTGCCCCTGCTTGGGACCCTAACTTTGTGTTGAAAAAGCTCACGCTACCCCCCTTTGAGCCTGCAGCTTCAGCAGAGTTAAAATTCTTCTCTTGGAAAACAGCCTTGCTTCTGGCCATCACTTCAGCTGGAAGAGTGTCTGAGCTACAAGTACTTATGGCTGTGGAATCCTTCATCATTTTTCATGCTGACAGGGTCTCCCTCAGGACTAACCCAACTTTCATGCCTAAAGTGGTGTCCAATGTGGCTCTCAACCAATCTATTCATTGCCCACCTTTTTCCCTAAACCTCAAAATAAGGGGGAAAGGATCCTGCACTCTTTAGATGTGTACAGACAGTCCAGATTCTACCTGGATAGGATTAAGCTCTTTAGGAAATCTGACCAGTTACTAGTCAGCTTTGCACCAGGGGCAGAGGGCAAGGCCATATCAAAACAAACCATCTCAAAATGGATAGCATAATGCATCCATTTATGTTACAAACACCATGGGAAACCACCCCCACAGGGGGTCAGAACGCATTCCACTTAGGCAACTGCAGCCTTTCTCAGAGGGGTCCCTACCAGGGACATCCTGGAAGCTGCAACATGGAGTTCTGTTCATACCTTCACCAAGAATTATGACCTACCTATCTTTTCCAAATCCAGGGCAGGCTTTGCAACCACAGTCCTGCAGGGCATACTAGCCAGCCCCAACTCTTCTTGACTGCCTTCACCCATTCCTCAGCTTTGGGAATCAAGCCAAGTGTGATGACTGCAACAGTTAAACATGAAGAACATAGTACAATTGTGTACACTTACCATAAATGTAGATGTTCGAGTGTATTCACTGTTGCACTCCTGGTTTCCCACCCTCCAGCCCCCTTCTCTCTCTCTCTCTCTTCCTCACTCTTTACAAGGCTATTGGTATTTACTTTCTACTGGTGGTGTTACTCCATCATAACTTAGCTCCCTATCGGGGGTCCTGATGTTTGGGGCAAGAAAAACTGATGTAATGTTTTCAGCTGCCTGTTTTTATACCACTGACGACCTGATGTCAGTCCTGGAGCAACAGCAACCGACGCAGGAATACTAAGCCTCTGGTATTCAGGCCGACTGAGGGCTACCCCTGGCAGGATAACTCAAATGTGATGACTTCAACAGGGAATACACTCCAACATCTACATTTATGGTATGTGTACACAACTGTACTTTCTTGGTAGCCATCATGTCTGACAGAAGAGTCTCGGTCCTGCAAGCATTGTGTATCAAGAGGCCCTATCTGGTCTTTCACTTAGGACAAATCCATCCTTTATCACCAAAGTTGTTTCTAAATTCTCCATAAACTAGACCATTGACCTACCAGTGTTCTTTCTGAATTTTGCCAGTAGAAGAGAGTACTGCCGTCACTCTTTAGACGTACATAGACAATTGAGATTTTATCTAGACAGGACCAAACCTATCCATAAATCTGAACAGTTTTTCATCTTCTGTTCTGGGCCCAGAATAGGAGAGGCTGTTTCCAAGGTTACTTTATCAAAATGGCGAAGGGACTGCATACGTTTCATCTATTCCCTCAGTAATGAACCTATGCCAAAAGTTAAAGCTCACTCCACTAGATCTATGGCAACATCTGTAGCTTTCCATTTCAGGGCTTCCATGGGTGACATCTGTGGAGCAGCTACTTGGGCTAAGCCTCATAACTTTATCAATCATTACAAATTGGACTTGGTTTCCAGAGGGAGAGCTGCCTTCGGCTCAATGGTACTCAGGAATGTTCTTCCATAAGGGCCACCCATGGACCACAAGGTAGCTTGGGATTCTGTCCCATCAGTGATGAATGAAAAGAAGATTAACAACATCAGATAAAGAAGTTATGTCTTACCATAACGTTCCATCTGTGTTGTTCATCTTACTTCATTCATCACTTCCCACCCTCCTGCCCCCTCCAAAGGCTCCTGGGGGATGCTTTGAGTCTAAGTGGTGCCCTAGGGTAGTTGCGCAGAAGAGGCCTTGATTTTGCTTCCTTTTCTCTAACAAACTTGATCTGAGGTAACAGGGAGAAGGGCATTCTTGGTAGAGACTTAGCTCAAGAGTTTTTTGGCTGGAGCAAGCTTGGTAAAAAGGCTGACTCAGTTCCAAGGGCTCGGAAGTGAACCCATCAGTGATGAATGAAAGAAGATGAACAACACAGATGGAACATTATGGTAAGACGTAACTTCTTTTGTTTTTACATGAACCATATAATCTCTTCATATATGTATTATTGTTTTGTGCTTTATTAATTGTATGCTACCTGGAGGTTTTCTTCCCAGGCCTCCGCTGAAAATCTGCACCGAGACTCAGCTGGACTTTCCCAGTAAACAGAAAGAAGTAAATAAATACAGTAAATTGCGAGTGAAATTTAAAAATTTGTTACGGTTGTTGATGTTCTCCAAAAAAAAAAAAAAAAAAAAATCCAAATATTTTTTAAACCATAAATTCTAACTTTGTTCTTTCCATAAAGGAATTTGTTTGTAAGTCATGTGTAAAAAAGTGTGATGTCCTTCTGTTCGTATGCTGCTGTATCCATAACACAAGGGAGTCTGCCTCTGGTCGACTCACGTATGTCCAGCCATTGTACAAAAGATAGATGCTTCCACTAGGGTGTGTGTGATGTCCCACGTCTCTCTCTGTGGATGTCAGTCATAAATGGGCATTGGGTACAAACTGGACATCAGCACACACCTACCTCAAAACTTTTCTGCTGCCTGTGTGACTGCCAGCTCCAGTCCTTGCTCCTTCGGAAAAGTGAACTTGTCTTATTTGATGTCAAATAAGCACCACATAGGGATGTTTGATTATCATTTTGCTACTGATTTGGGGTTTCATGTCAGGTAGAAAGGGCAAGTGTAGGTGTGGAAGGCAAATTCCACATAAGGATTCACATGAACTCTGCCTGTTTTGTTTAGGCCAAGAGCACGACCACACTACTTGTAATATTTGTCAGACCTTCATCCCTAAAACCTTCAGAAGTTTCCTAGCAGCTTCAAAACTTTATTTAGTGAATCAGCAACTCAGATGTTTACTTAAGCTATGGATCCGACACCGGGTTCCCCGAATAAATCAACAGTCAAAAAGGCAATGTAATCAAGGTCCGAAACAATTGCTGCCCCCTACATTCCAGCCATACCTCTGGGGGCCGGTGAAAGCCTGGAGTCCAAGCCAGAATCCTTGGACCTTCCTTTGGTGGGTACCCCAGAAAAAGCCGTTAAAGAAGCCAAGGGCACATCCCAGAGGAAATTGCAGGTGTCCAATTTGGTCACCGAGGGGGAACCTAGGCTCATCATTTCCAAGGGCCCCACATTGGGTCTCTCAGGTTGTAGTTCTGAGGATGTTTCCATAGACATTGTGGAGTGCTGTCTTGCATCCAGCCCTCCAACTCTACACCGCATCTCTGATACCTCAGTGTCGGAGTCTTAGAAAAAGAAGAAGCAAAATACCAAGCATCTTGCTCCTTCTCCGATGCCCGCAGCCTCTGAACAGCTTCCTGACTGGCAGGCCTTCACCCAAGGCCTTCTAGACACCTTCCTGGCTTTACTTCAGGCCCCTGCTCCAGTCCAGGCCCTACTGGGTCTACCCCTAAGGGTAAACTTGGTCCCGACGTCTCTTCTGAAGAAGAGGATTCATCAGGAGATGAATCCCTCACTTACATGTCTCAAATTCCTTCCCCTCTGGGGTATGCTTCTCCAGAGTAGGAGTATAATGGCACAGATTCCCCAGGTGAGGACATAACCTTCGGGGAAACTATTGCTCAAATGAAAAATGTTTTTCAAGTGGGACAGCAGTCAGGTCACTGAGACCAAAAGAGGTGCTATGAACTGTTACAAATGGAGTCTCCTAACCTGACTACTGTTCCTCCAGTGCACCCTGCCTTCTTGGATGCTATCTTGGCTGTTTCAAAAAACCCAGATTCCCAACCTCCCACACCCAAACACATTCTACAGAGTCCCTGATGAGGCTAAATTCCTTTACCAAGCCCCTTGTGCGGACTCCTCAGTCATTACTGTGGCTGCAGACAAAACCTCCAAGTTACTCCCCTCCACCTCCCTCCTGCCGTCTGACAAGGAGAACAGATTAATGGAGCACCTAGGGAAAAAAGTATACACTTCTGCTACCTTAACAGTGAAAGCCTTCAACTACCAGACCCACATGGCCAAATACATCCCTAGCTCTGATGACTGATGTGGGTAAACAATTGGGGGACCTCCCTAACTCCCCAGCCAAGGCTAAAATATCTACTCTTTTGAATTCCTGCACTCAGGTAACTAAGCACTCTATCAAGTGCAGTTATGATGCAGTAGAGGCTTCAACTAGGGCTGCCACCTCTGGGTCTGTCATCAGGAGATACTCCTGGGTCATATTGCAGCCTCTCCCTGATGACATCAAGTCAAAACTCCTGAATGCACCCCTGGACAACAAAGATTTATTTGGTTCAAGACCCTTCAAGTGAAGGGTAAGGAACTACAGGATCTAAGACACATTTTTGTCTCCTCATTTCCTGCTTTCAAATAAACTACCCTACCAAAACCTCCTTTGTGAGAAGGCCTGCCAGACATATGCCAACAAAAAGCAAAAAAACATTCCAGGAAATGGCCCTCTTCCAGGTCTGCTCCCAAACAGCCCTTTCAGAGTAAGCCTGGTAGCCTGTGATTACCAGGCACTACATCCATACACCCCTCTTTCCATGTGGCTCTGTCTCTGTGTGTCTCCCCCCCTTCCCTGCTTGGAATCAGGTTCGATAGGACTCTTGGGTCCTCTCTATAACAAAACAGGGATACTTCATGACATGGGAGGCCAAACCTACTCCCAAAGGCACCCCTCAACCTCCTTGAGACCAACTGGATTTCTTCCCTCTGGTTCTTCAAGAACTTCTTGCACAAGGAACAATTCCAGAAGTCCCTACATATGCAAAAGAAAAGGGGTTTTGCTCCAGGATGTTCCTGTTCCCCAGGAAAGAAGTGCCCTGGAGACCAATCCTGGATTTGTCCCATCTTGACACCTTCCTCCAGGTTCCCTTCTTTAGGATGCTTACTCTTCCTACTCTTCTTCCCTTGGTCCTTCCCAAGGCCTTCTTACTATCCTTGGATATAAAAGACACCTACTTATGCATCCCACACCATTCCCTCTTCAGGAAATTCCTCCACTTCTCAGTGGATTCTGCACACTTTCAGTTATGTGCTTTGCCATTTGGTCTCTCTATGGCCCCAAGAGTGTTTACAAAATGCCTTGCACCAGTCATGGCCTTGGCCAGGACAAGGGGAATCCAATTCTTCCCCTATCTAGATGATATCCTGATACAGGCCTCGTCAGTTCTAATGGTCCTAAAACACCTGGACTTCACTATTTCCCTCTTGAGAAGTCTGGAATTTACCATAAATGTCAAAAAAGTCATCCTTGATACCCTCACAGCATCAGGTGTTCCTGGGATGTCAGATCTTAACAGGGAAAATGATGGCTTGTCTTCCCCCAGAAAGCAATTGTGGCACTCGCTTCTTATTTCAAGGAAGTACTTCCCCTTAAAGCCTTGTCGGCCAGGGAATTTCTCAGACTCCTGGGATTCATGGCCTCCACCATCCTCATGGTACCCCTGGCAAAGCTTCACATGGGTAGTTCCAATGGTACTTAAGAACAATCTGGAAGCAAGATCTGCATCACCTGGAGTTCATGGTCCCCATGCTGCCATGCCTTGCCAGGGAACTGGATTGGTGGATAGCTCAGATTTAGGCCAACCCAGGCCTAAACCCCTAGCCCCTGCCCCCATGAAGGACCACTTCACAGATGCTTCAGACACAGGGTGGGCAGCAACCTTAGGGGAATGGAGAGTGAGAAATTCATGGACTCTCACTCAACAGAAAGAGCACATCAGTATCAAGGAGATGAGAGGCTTGAAATTGGCCCTACAAATTTTCAAAGATCATCTCCTATCAGGCATGCTGAGATGATACACAGACAATGCCACTTTGCTGTGGTAAATCAACAAATGGGGGGACAAGGTCCTACCTCCTGTGCAGGTTGGCCCTGCAAGCATGGGAAATTGTCTTGGAGAGAGAAGTCAGTATCCAAACTGTCTGCATACATTCAGCAGACAATGTGATGGCAGATTCTTTAAGCAGGACCATGACTCTATCTCAGGAGTGGATGCTAAACAGGGATGTGTTCCTGGACCTAATCCATCGATAGGGTATTCTAGATGTGGATCTGTTTGCCTCCTCCATGAGCAGACCACTTTGAACCTTCTGCTCCAGGGTACCACACCTCTCTCATTCCCTTGGAAGGGGATGTACGCTTATGCATCCCCCCTCCCTGTCATACAAAAAGTTCTGCCGAAAATTTAAAAAGAACAACCTCAAATCTTGTTGGTGACTCCCTATTGGCCAAGGCAACATTGGTTCCTCCTTTTACTCCATCTAGCCAAGGGCAGTCACCACAAGCTACCACTCTGGATGAACCTGCTCGCACAGGAAAAGGGAACGCTCTTACACCCCCAACTGTCCACCCCGAACCTTGCACTGTAGGTGATAAGTCACTGATTCCCTTCAGACACCTATACACAGAGGATGTGCTTCATGTTTTCCAGGAGGCCAGAAAACCAACTACTAGGAAATCTTACCTTTCAAAGTGGAAGAGATTTTCTGTCTGGAGTCAAAAACACAATTTACAACCACTGGCAGTAGATCGTCCAGTAGTATTGTTCTACGTCTGTGAATTGATGTAGTCTGGACTATCTTATTCTTCGTCAAGACCCATTTATCTGCCATCTCAACATGCCTGCCACTCACACTACCTTTGGCTTCTAGGTTGGAAGTTAAACTTTTTCTAAAAGGGGTTCTGCACCTCAGACCTCCAAGGAAACCTATTCTGCCTCCTTGGGATCTAAATTGTTTACTAGAGAAGTTGACACTCCCACCCTTTGAGCCAGCCAAAAACTGCTCTCTCCAACACTGTACATGGAAGACTATACTCTTGGTGGCCATTACTTCAGCTAGAAGGATTTCGGAACTTCAAGCCCTTATGGCCTCTCATCCATTTACTGTCTTCCACAAGGACAAGGTGTGTTTACGCACCAACCCAACCTTCATGGCCAAAGTGGTCAATCGACTGTCCTTGAATCAGGCCATCAGCCTACCAACCTTCTTCCCTTCATCCCAAAACCCAGTTGAAAGGATAATTCATTCCTTAGATGTACACAGACAACTCAGATAATACTTTGCTAAGACCAAATCCATCCATAAATCAGACAGTCTCTTCGTATCCTACCACCCAAGAGCCCTGGAACACCCTGTTTCCAAGCAAACCATACCCTTTTGGATATCTAAAACCATCACCTTTCGTTATACAACCCATAGCAGAAGGCTTCCCTTTCCAGTATAAAGGCACACTTCACTAGGGCAGTGCTCTCCTCTGGTGCCTTTTTCAAGTGTTTGGATACAGTTGCCATTTTAGAAGCAGCTACATGGTCCTCTGTCCATACCTTCACCAAACACTACAAGTTGAACATTGTTTATAGTGCCAGAGCATGTTTTGCCGGAGCCATCCTTCATAGGTTTGTGGAAAATGCTTCTGGTCCTCCACCCTAGGCTTAGTACAGGAGCTTTTGCACTCTCCCTTTTGTTATGGATACAGCAGCATATGAATAGAAGGATATAGTGTTGTGTAAAATCTTACCATAACTTTATATGTCCTTCTCTTCTATATGCTGCTGTAGAGTTTCCCACCCTGCCTTCCCCCTGTCACTTTCCTGACTCCTGGAGTACCCACTCTGTAGTCGCTGATTCCAGCGGCATTCAGTTCTGACGTAGGTGCGTGCTGACATCTGTTTTGTACCCAATGGCCATTTATGACCAATGTCCCCAGAGAGATGCAGGACAGCACATGCACTCTAGTAGTAGCATATGTCTTTTGTAGAATGACCAGACATACATGAGTCGACCAGAGACAGACTCCCTTGTGTTATGGGTACAGCCACATATAGAAGAGGACGACATCTAAAGTTATGGTAAGATTTTACACAGCATTACTTTTTTTTAAATGCAGTTATTTCATACAGATACACCTCTCCCCATTCCAGTACTACTAAATTTGCCAGTACTCAAACCATGAGAGACCCCATGGCTACACATTTTGTCTGATGATATAGTTTCTTTTAAAAAAATATTGTGCAAAACTAATTGCAAAAATAGTGGATGACACTGTCAAATCTTGTGCTCAAATCTCTGTGCCAAATATTGCCTTCCCATCAAAATTCCTTATCTATTCTGAGTGCTAGTGCACAAAGAAACTACATCCATTGTGAAAAAAAAAAAATCAAATTTTCCCTGTTAGAAAATTAGTTAAAATTTCTTTGAGCTTCTCTGGAAAATACTTCTTCTTCCGGCTTTTTCCTGGTTAGGGGTTGCCACAGTGGATCACTTGTCCGCTCATAACTGGCAGTGGAGTTTTACGGTGTCAAGTTGCCAGCCCTGTGCCCAACCTTCCACGGAAGGCACATGCACGCAGTCATACCTAGGGCCAATTTAGAGTATCCAATCCACCTACAGCATGTCTGAGAGTCTGTAATGTATGATTTTACAGTATTGACATTATTGGTTATCAAATATCTAATGCACTGTTTTTAACTCCTATGCTGATACTTTTGTCTAAAAGATGGATTTCAGCATCTTTGTGAACTTTATGGATATCAAAATTGATCCCCAACCTTAGTTTGGATACACACGAGAAGTAAATACCTGTATCTGTTTTTTAATTGGCTAGTATGTCTAACAGCACAATCTGTGTTAACTATATGGATATAGATATAGATAGATGTATATATATTTTCTCATAGGATCATAGGACATTACTAGTGTATTGGCCCTGAGGCTCTTACAAGCCTAGCCAAAAATTTAGCCCATGTTCCAACAATTACATCATGCATCTTGTGTCTGTAAGGTAACCACCTTCACCATTATGCCAACCTTCCCCTTTGCTGGCACTTTCACATAATACTGTGTCAGTTCTGTGTACATAATCCTCATTTTTCATAACAATGAATTGCATTTTTCAACTTTCATAAATCTTGTTTTATGGTGTTTTATAATGCCATTAAATCTTCCTTTTATTGGTTAAATTAAAAAAAAAAGTCTGATTTCTTTTTAATAATATTCTAATGTCATTTTCACAATATTTTTCATAGGTGTTTAAAGTACTGATTATGACTAGGTTATGGTTGTTTTTCTTAAACAATGTACCTGCTTCTCCTTCAGTCTTTAAAATGCAGTCATTCAGAATGTATACCAAGTTTAATTTGAGGAGATATAACTTAAATTCTTTAAATCTTCTTGTAACCAATATACTCTTTGATGGAATGATAGACGTCCTCCAGTGAAACACTTCAAAATACTTGTGGTAAGATTCAGTTTCAGTAAATTAGAGGTCTTAAAATCCTTTTTGTCATTAGATGCTGTTGCAGCATGTTCAGGTTGGTTAAGCCACAGCCAAGTGAATGTCAGATGAAAGCAAACTGTTTGTGTACCTCATTGATGATCCCACAAACATATTTATGTTGGATTTTTTTTCAGACACTTTTATTGAATTATAACTTGTGATATAGGCACATTTACATTCATATAAAAGTAATCAAACTATGTTAACATAAACATTATACTTCACATATATTATTATATATCATATAACCTAAGCAATATTACATAAATTATTTAATTTCTGCCTTTTTTAAACAGACACATCTTTATTAAACCATCGCTTACTACATAAGCAATCACATATTTATATAAATGAAAATAAACCACACAGATGCACTCCTAGCTGCAAGCATTTTACATCCCAAAGCATACTGTCACACTCCCAGTTGCAAACATTATACATCACATATAATCTACCCATTCTCCTTTTAAACTTCATTCCTCCCTCGTATGTATTGTTCTCACAATTCCCATTTTTCCTATGTAGTTTGCTCCTACCCTTTTCTAAAGATCTCCGTTCCAGTTGTTTTATCTCTGTTACTATATTCACTACTTCTAATATAGTTCGGTTAGATTTTGATTTCCATTTTCTAGTAATTATTTTTTTGGCATCCACCATTATTAAAAACAGCAAGGCCTTACCATGTCTAGGCAATTCCGATTCTGTATAATAGCTCAGAAAAATCATTGCCTCATCTGACCAATCTGCCCACTCAGTATCTCCGACAGTGCACCCTGCAGGGATTCCCTAAAGTCCGCCAACTCACATTGGAAGATTGGTGAAATATCACAAATGGACCTGTTGGAGCACCATTGTGGTAATCTTGGCTCCACTAAAGCAGTGGCCAGCATTGGTCCGCTGCTGGCACCCTGCATGTATTTGCAATTCTGCTGTGTTATTCCCTGTTGTCTCATTGGTCAGCCCTCTGAGTTACCTGTTCTCTTTTGATTTATTGCTGCAAAAAGGCCCATTGGAATACTGTTGAACCTCTTCAAGCAAGCTGTTCTGATCTCAGCTATGACCAGGCTTCTATATTTTATTACATAGTAGTTTTCTTCCCTGACAGACTACTTCACCTCTTGTTCATTTCAAAGTGGTTGATTTACTTTATTAACACTCATAGTTCCCTGTGTGAAAAACACTGGGTAAGTTATTCCTTGTTTATACCCTTTCCAATCTCTTGTTAATATCTTTGAATTTTTAATTTTGAATCTTTACTTTTTCAACACAATCTGAAAATAAATCATAGTTAAATGTAGAAGAAAGTTATTTTATTGTTAATGTTATTGCTCATCGTTTCTGTCCACAGGCCTCAGTAGGCATACACACTGTACTTGAATGCATACAATTTTATCTGACAACTTGGTAGTGGTAAGGTAAATAGTTCAACACAGTCCAATAGTTTCCAACATATTTATTTATTTATCTGTATAGAGACCAAATAAATCTAATGGTCTTTTAAGATCATAACATCATTTCTTATCTCCAGCTCCCACATTTCAGAGGAGATATTTTTCAGTTTCATCCATCTACAACCCCTTTTTCCCATGTTTTACACATGGGGTTTGGGATGTCACGTCAACAGTGACAATCCTCTTGAGCCAATGTACACACTTGCACACTCACATGCTTGCATATCTTTGGAATGTGGAGAATTCCCACATGAACACAGGGAAGGACATGCATGTTCCACACAGAAGGTATCCCCAGCCAAAAATCAAATTGGAAAACCTCTTTCTGTGAGACAGTAATGCTACCCTCTGTAGCATTGTGCCACCCAACTATTCTTCAAATCAAAGCCCATTGTTCATAAGTCCTTCACATTGGTTTAGCTGAAAACTGAAAAACAATGGTTCAAAAAGGAATTGCAAGTTGACATCAAAAAGAAGTCTAAAGCACCCAAGTACCCACCTCCCTAAGGAAAAACTTCTGACCATCTTTGCTTCCTTTCCTTTCCTTCCCCTCCCCAAATTGGCCTTCCTTTAAAAATCACAGGTAATCTTTCTCTATGCCTTCCTGCATAACAGTCAGTAACTACAGACTCTTGGGTAATAAACATTATAGATCAAGTGTACAGATTACAGTGGTCATTTCCTCTAATTCCATCATGAATTTCTCTTCCTTCAAAGACCAACTTCATCTCATGTCTCAAATCACTGTAGAGTTACTTTGTCAGGTCGTCACAGAAACAGTTCGTTCTGAGCAATTGGGGCAAGGCCTTTATAGAAAACTTTTGCTGGTTTCCAGGAAAGGAACGTTTAGAGGCCCACTCTAGATCATTCAAGCTAAACCCTTTTTTACTCATCCCAAAATTCAAAATGTTGGCACTTTAGCCCGTCTTTCCTCTTGTTTCCCCTTAAGCCTTTCTGGTCAGCTTAGACCTAAAGATGTTTATTTACATATTCACAAAAAAATGCATACTTTTTTTAAAATTCTGTGCCATGGGATTGTACTATCAATTTACTGCTTTGCCCTTTGAATTTACTGTCCCAAGAGTCTTCCTACTATGCCTTGCTACAATGATGCACATTTTCCTTTATCTGGACATTGCCTGATATCAGCCTCAGCCAGCTGAGAATGTCTAACAACCTTATAGTATACTATGAGTCATGGCAACAATCTTGATTCATTGGTTCATAGATGAGCAGTAAGCTATATGTCTTTTTAAGCCTAGCCATGTTATGTTAGGGGTTCAAAAATAACTTTATCATGATTTTATTCCTGTACTTCTCTTTTGTGAATGAATGTTTCTGACGCAGTTGAATTTTTTTAATACTACCTTCCTGAGCATCCTTAATTACCATGCCCCCATAAGACTTTCCAGAATCAAAGCACAACCCTCCCCATGGCTGCAGAAAACCACTAAGTCAGAAATGAAAAACAGGGATAAAGCCTGGGAGCACTGGCGCAAAACCAAGACCCCCTCAACTAGACAGAAATTCCTAGAACTACGCAATAGAGTCAAAAAGCTAATAAAACAGGACAAATTTCAATACTACCAGTCTGCCCTAGACTCCTCCGAACACAGCCCCAAACAATTCTGGTCCTCCATAAACTCCATCCTCCACCCAGGTAAAGTCAGTACCCCTCCTCATAACATCCCTCACTCCTCAGAAAATATTGCTACCTCATTCAACACACACTTCACACAAACCATACTATCAATAGCTAAACAACACAACCCCTCTCCCCTCCAACCCACACCTTCAACTACTAATCTCCCCACTGCCTTCTCTTTTTCTCCTGTACCTACCTCCAACATAACAAAACTCTTAACTAAACTTAAACCCACCAAATTAGCAGCAGACAACCTCCCAAGTGAATACCTACAAATCGCAGCTGATGCTCTGGCCTACCCAGTATCCATCTTGATTAACCGATCTCTGTCAGAAAGTTATGTTCCCACACTGTGGAAAGTATCACATATAATTCCCCTCCACAAAGGCGGACCCTCCACAGAACTAACCACTTACCGCCCCATAGCTATTCTCTCTCCACTCTCCAAAATACTAGAGAGATGCATACACTCTCAGGTCTCAGACTACCTCCTTACTAACAACCTCCTTTCCAATACTCAGCATGGTTTCCGACCAAACCATAGCACCACCACTGCCTTACTCTTCTTTACTAACACTATCCTTCAGCATAAAAACAATGGCTATCTCTCCTCTGCTACTTTTCTAGACCTATCTAAAGCATTTTACATGGTCCCACACAAACAACTTATCTCTGTCCTCAATAACCTACCCTTCTCGCAATCAGTCACCAACTGGTTTCAGAGTTACCTGTCTGACCGCCAACAATCCGTTGTATGGCAGAATGACATATCTCCCCAACTACCTGTCTCCATAGGGGTTCCCCAAGGATCCATCCTTGGACCCCTACTCTTCTCTGTTTTCACAAATAATCTAGCATCTGCCACCACACATGGCACACTCATACAATACGCAGATGACTCGACCATCATCTGCTCAGCCCAGTCCCTACCCAAACTGCAAAAAGTCACACAGGAAGCCTTTTCCTTTGTTGAAACTTGGTTATCCGATGCCCAATTAATACTCAACCCAAACAAAACTAAACTACTCATCTTCCAACCCACCAAACATACTCAAAACAACTCTCACTTTAACATCACAGCAAAAGACAACACCACTATATACCCAACTGAACACACCAAATTGCTAGGAGTGGAAATAGACAATAAACTAAAATTTGACATTCACATATCCATGACCATAAAAAAAGTCCACAAAAAACTAGGAGCGTTATACAGAAATAAGCATCTTCTCACCAAAGCAGCAAAGATTTCAATAGCAAATTCCCACCTTATCTCCACCCTACTTTATGCCTCTCCAATATATACCAACCTAAGGCAATGCGATCTAAACAAGCTAGAGACCTGCTACAACAAAATCACCAAATTCGCCACAGGGGCATCCTACCGTAGTCACCACTGTCTCTCACTTGCTGAACTGGGCTGGCTTGAACTCCCTCATCTCCTTCAATGGTATCAACTCTCACTTGCCCACAAACTAGTAAACCATCCACTAAATGTCCCATCCCTCCAGAATCTACTCTAACCCTATTGCACCACCAGACCACTAAGATCCAGCAACAAAAATCACTTGCAGATCACTAAAGCCAATAACTCTGCTGGTGAAGCACTATTCTGTTGCACCATAGCCAAATTATGGAACTCCCTCCCACCCACAATTACCTCCATACCATCATGCACCCACTTCAAAACTTTACTAAAAGCGCACCTAAAAACATGCTGGCTATGCCCTTGCCACTCCCACTCTAATATCACCCATCCCATCCAACCACTACCTTTCTTTCCACTCCACTCCACTAACTACCTTGATTATAGCAAGCTCAGATGCTCATAAGCCTAGTACTTATACAGCAGGAACTTCTTATTTTAACATTTGTTAATGTCTGTTATGTACTTCACAGATAAAGATTCTAGTTGTCTACTGATGTACTATGTTCTTCATCTGTAAATATGTTGTAAATTGCTATGTAAATTGTTAATCACTATGTAATCCAATGTAGCTATTGTCTGTTTATTTTAACTGTGGAGCTTTTCTCCCCGGGCCTCCGCTGAAAATAGACCTACGTCCAGTCGGACACTCCCGGTCAACAAATATAAGTAAATAAATAAATAAAATAAATACAGTTAAATTTTGAAAGGAAACCCCACTGCAGGATAGGGACATTTAGGCAACTCCTCTAACCATTAGCAAAACAGTGGGCAGTCCTGGGGTAAATCTCCATATTCCCATCTATTGATCCAAATTGCATTTGAATAGGTACAGGGATGAGCTTTGTTCTACATGGATGAGGAGTCTGTTCCAGAGTAGTGGTATCCTCTGGAATATGTATTTCTTCCTTCAAACCATTCTGCTTTATGTTGCAAAACAGGTTAAGGTCTCTGGAATGGGTATTTCTGATACCATTTGACATGCAGGTGTGCAGTAGTTCCATTAGTACTAGATTAGAACAGGCACATATCTCCTCTTAATAGTCTGTAAGAGACAGAGTATAGCAGTAGCTTTGAGGCGATCCATGTAGGCCATGTGGTTTAGTCCCTGTATTCAATTTGGAGGTACCCTTGTGGGCACTCTAGTTGCACATGTCTGAACAGGTGCGTGCCAAAGGGGAATTACACTCAATGATGGACCTTATGTGTGCTGAGTACAGTGGGACAATAACATCCCTGGACCGAAATGTTATTCCCTTGCTTATAAGTTGAGCAGTGTAGAAGGACTTCTTCTCAACAGTAGATACAAGTTGAATTGAGTATGTCTACATATCTTCCCAAACCTGTAAGTACAGGATTGACTCTTAGAAGTATATTGTCAATATGGTAGTTTCTCAGGGTAGTCTTTTCCCCAAAGGATACAGTAATGCTTTTTTTGGCATTTAGCTTTAGTCCGTGACTCTGACCTCAGTTATTTGTTTGGGGCAAGCCTTCCTGGAGGATAGCAGAGTCTTTCAATGATGCCCCCATCTTGCAGTCATCTGTAAACCTGGTCAGTCAAAGAACCATGATGTCTGCTTGGACCTCTGAAAAGTAGATGCCAAACAGGAGTGGTCCCAGCACCAAGACCTGTGGATGGGGAGGTTGCTTCCCCATCTTCACTGCCTGTATCCTGTGAGCTAGTTAACAATCCAGCAAGTGAAATTCTACAATACTGGAGTGGAGTATTGAATCATAAGCTTTCCCAGGTCTAGGTATTTATTTATTTATTTATTTGTTTGTTTGTTTGTTTGTTTACCAGGGTAGTGCACTGATCTCAGTGGACCATTTGCCGACACACCCTGGGTGAATAGAGCCACATATGGAATGAACAAAACATATTTACAGATACAAGGATATGTTAAATAGCAAGTATATCTATCTATATATATATATATATATATATATATATATATATATATATATATATATATATATATAGATACAAATTTATAGATGCAAGACTTTGCTACAACATTTAGTTCAAGAGTAATTTACATTGTCAAAACATGGATGGAAAAAATGACGGATTGGAGGCAAAAATTAAAGTAGTTGGGGTCCTCTCTGATTTTTTCTGCTTGAGCAGAGGAACCAGGCTGGGGTGTCCTCTTTCCCCTTTGTTATTTGCATTACATTTAGAACCATTGGCAAAGAAAATAAGGGACTCAAAGTCAAGGACATAATTGGTACGGTAGTCAAGAAAAGATGACCATATTTACAGATATTATTTTATACCTGACAAAACCAGAAAGAGACATTACAGTGTTGTGGAACATTTTGAGACAGTTTCAAATCTTTTTGGGATACAAAACTAATGAAGCTAAAACAAACTCAATAGCAGTAAGTTATGTACCCTCATATGAATTGGTTCAGCAGTATCCATATTTATGGGGACATGATAAAATGAAGTGTTTAGGAGTATGGATTAAAAATGATTCTGGAGTGGCAGCTAAGGATATGTGGGAAGAGACTAAACAAAATAATACAGAATCTAAGAAAATGGAAGCTTTGTTATATGAATAGTAAGATATAAGCAGTTAAAATGTTTTAGTCCTGTTAGTCTTGTACAGAGGGCAAGAATATTTTTATAAATCAAAGGAGAAGTTGTGGATAGCAATTAATAAAGAGCTGCAGGATTTTATCTGGGAGGGAAGATGGCAAGAGTCAAGTGGGATAAGCCAATTCTTCCAGTAGAACCAGGAGGATTGGAATTGTCCAATTTGAAGGGGTATTTCAGAGCTACACAGTTAAGACTCTGTACATAGCACAAGCAGAAACTATAAGTCAAAGTAGAAAGGGGTGATGTAACAGAAGGGAAGCTCAAGAAAGAAGGAGCGGCTGGAATTTTGATTGCAGGCCTTTAAGGAGAATAACAATCTTACAGAATATTATATCTGTAAAGTAGTGGAAAGTATCCTAAGAACTGAGCCAACACAGGAATGGAGAAATGAGATTCTGCCAATAGAGATGACTGCAATTAAGGATATAGACAATAGGCAAGAGAGGGCTGGAATTTATCGGAGAAAACTGGCAAAGGAACCAAGGTATTGGGAGCAAAAAACTAGACAGGAAAAGATGATAGAATGGGAAGACTCCAAGTATTTATTTGGACTACAGGTTAGAGATTGCCTTCCCTATCAAGGATTGATAATAGAGTATAGGCAAAGATAAATAAATGGGGGGGGGTCCTAAATGAAAGACTAGCACTGGTAGAGTTTTAAGTAGAATCTAGAAGAGAAGCTGCAATAAAAAAGGAATAATTCGTAGAGCATATAAAATATTGCATGATAACTATAAGAATCGGTCAGAGGAAGTTAGAAAGGATTGGGAAGAGAGAGACTGGATAAGTAGTTCACAAAGAAACAATGGGAAGATATATGTATGTCTCTCGATATGCAAAAAAATTAGAAGATTTAGGATTTTTGCTTGGAAATGTTTACATAGATATTTTTATACCCCAGGTAGACTCCAGAGAATTCTTCCTCAAGTAGTCAGCAAATATTGGAGATCTGAAAGGGAAGAAAGAGGTAACTGGGAACATATTTTCTGGGAGTGTGGTGAGTTGTTGGACTTTAAAGATTCCCTGCGGGGGATGTACTCTCAGAGATGCTGGGTAGGCAGATTGGTGTGATGAGGAAAATGATTTTTCTGAGCTATGATACATAATTAGAATTGCCTAGACATGGTAAGGCCTTGCTATGTCTAATTATGGTTGCTGTCAAAAAAGCTAGAAAATGGAAGCAAAATCTAAACCAGCTATACTAAAAGTAGTGAATGTAGTAACAGAGATAAAACAACTGGAATTGAGATCTTTAGAAAAGGGGTAAGAGCAAACTACATAGGAAAAAATGAGAATTGTGGGAACAAAACATACAGAGGAGGAATGTGGTTTAAAAGAAGGCAGGACTTGAATGAGCTATGTAAATTTTGATTAAAATGATTGGGTAGATTATAAGCAACATATAATGTTTGCAACTGGGAGTGTGTCAGTATGGTTTGTCATGTAAAATGCTATTAACTAGGATTGCATCGGTGTAGTTTGTTTTCTTTTATATAAATGGATGATTGCCTAGGTTGTAAGTGGTAGTTTAATAAAGATGTTTCTTGTTTAAAAAAAAGAGCAGGAATTGAATAATTTATGTAATGTTGCTTAGGTTATATGATGTATAGTAATATATGTGAAGTATAATGTTTGTAAATGTGAACTTGTTAATACAGTTTGATTACTTTCATATATATGTAAATGTGCCTGTGCTACAAGTGATAATTCAGTTAAGGTGTTTAAAAAATGGATGGAAAAATGTCATTATGCTTAGCAGAGCTTTATGGGTAAGATGTAGCCATAATGACTGAGATGGGTGTCCTACAGGGATAGCAGCCTAAAGAATAGCTTTGCCCAAGTCTAGCTAGGCAATGTGTACCATCTTGCCTTCATCTATTGCTTTGGTAACTTTTTTTTTTCAATAATAAGTCTTTATTGTTTTAGCATTTTCCATACAAACTTAAACAAAACAAAAATATTAATACGTTCTAACTATTATGTCTAATACAATCACAAAAACATATATACAATATTTAGATGAATGCTTCCAAATGTAACATCAGATTGTACAAGAACATATGAAAAGAATTATAAATAGATCAGATATCTAAATCTTTTACTTATTAACAACTTTTTCCATAAAGGATATATATGTCTCACACTACACTCGATCTCTATATATTACGCCAATATGATATTAAAAATTTGCTCCCATATCTTTGGATTATTGATATTTTTATTATGATCCTTCAAAAGTAGTTTGTGGGCTAATATGTGTCTTATTGCTAAAGTCCTAAAATTGTCCCATGACGTTTGAGATGGATTTAACCAGTTTGTAACTATATAAAGTTTCATTAATAAAAAAATATTAATAAATATAGTGATTTGGGATCTAGGAAATTGTTTTGGAGGAATATGTAATATCATGAATTCCCATGAAAGTGTTGAACTTTGATATCCCATCTTTTGAAGTTGTAATTTTAAGGAATTCCAAAGTTTATAAATACATTTACAACTCCAGAACATATGAAGAAGATCTGCTGCTTGATCTTTACAATATGGGCAATTTGGAGATTTTTTAGGATTAAACTTGTGCAATCTGAGGCGTGTATAATAGGCGTTATTAAAAATCATAAGTTGAGTATACATTAATTTTTGAAAAGATATTGATTTCGTTGTTAGATTAATTGACTTCAGTAATTGCTTTTCTTCTGTAAGTGGCAGTTTATCCCTCCAATATTTTGACATAAGAACTGTATTCTGAAATTTAAGATCCTTTATTAGTTTATTAGTGGCTGCTATAAATTTGACATCTTGTTGAAGAGTTTGCCACAAATTGAAACATTTTGTTATTTCCTCATCTTTAATTTTAAAGTCATTAAAGTAACTTATAGAGAGTTCTTTGATCTGCCTCAAAATAGTTAAATATGATTTGGGCAGATTCATTTCTTGTCTTATTGTATTAATGGACTCCTTTAAGTAGGGATATATATCAAGTAAGGTTAAATTCATCATAAGAGGAAAGTTTTTAAGATTTATTAATTTATTATTAATTTTCAAGTTAGGATTTCTATGAAAAGGTTGGAAGACCGTCATATGCTGCATAAGATTTAAGGATTCAAATAAATTTTGTAATGACGTTATATATAATTTAATGTGATCCATTATATCATATAATTTAAGCTTTTCCTTTCCTAAGAAAGGTACTGATTTGGGGTTAATATTCAAATTCAAAATGTGTTTATAGTTCAAAGTTACCCACATTGGTGACCATTTATTACTAAATATGTCATAATTGGCAATTCTTAAGATTCTGTTCGAGTTTAGTATTAAATAGTAAGTTTCAAAATTTGGTAAATCCAATCCCCCTTTATTTTTTGGAGTCATCAATTTATCATATGATATCCTGGTTTTCTTGGGTCCCAAATAAATTTAGCCGATTCCCTATGAATTTGTTCAAAAAACCCCTTGGAAATTAACACTTGAGCAGATCTAAATATATATAATAATCTGGGTAAAACATTCATTTTAATAATTGCAACTTTTGCTAATACAGGTAACTTTAAATTATTCCATCTCTTAAAATCAAATAGTATGTGATCCCAGACTAATTTAATGTTGGTATTATAAAAATCCTTATCTGTAGAAAAGGTAATACCCAAGTATTTAATTTTATCTTCAGATTTTACCTGCCCCACCAATGGGAGAAGCAAAAAGGGTTTGGGAATTTTTAAAGGAAATATGCTTGTTTTTTAAAGATTAATTTTGTAATTAGATATTACTGCAAAGTCCTCCACCGCTTTCAGTAATTTTTCAGTGTCTGAAATTGGTGTTGTGCAGTATATATTAAGATCATCTGCAAACGCCACCATGGATATTTTTGTTCCATATAATATAGGGGCATTATGATATACATTCTGTTTAATATATAAAAATAAAGGCTCTAGGTATATATTAAACAACAAGGGAGACAAAGGACAGCCCTGTCATGTTCCATTTTTAAGTTGTATTCTTTTAGAAAAACTTTTGTTGATATATAAAGTGGTGTAAGGATTAGTATATAAGATTTGTAACCATAAGATAAATTCCTGGGGTGTATTAAAATATGGCAAAGTGTCAAACAAGAACTCTATATTAACCCTGTCAAAAGCCTTTTGCGCATCAATTATGAGTGCATAAATATTTAAATTCTTTTGTGTAGCATAAGAGATTAATGAATGTAGTGTTAATGTATTGTCGCTTGTTTGTCTGGCAGTTATAAAACCAGCTTGTTCACTAGAAATTATTTGATTCATTATTCTTTTCAATCTATTAGCCAAAATAGAAGTCAACATTTTCATATCGACATTTAGAAGTGAAATTGGTCTATAATTATCAGGATTCTGGGTATCAGCATTTAGTTTAGGTATAAGAATAGTTTTTGATGTATTAAAATGGAGATCATTAATTTTATTATTAATTATATAATTAAATACAATCAAGAGTATTTTACCAAGAATATCACAGAAAGTTTTGTAGAATTCAGCAGTCAGGCCATCAGGCCCCGGTGCCTTGTATGATTTGAAGTCTTTAATTATATAAGTTATTTCTTCACCCGATATAGGTTTAATAAGGTCTTCTTGGGAAATATCATCTATTTTTGGGAAACTAATTTTCTGAAAAAATTCTTTATTAGACCTGTTTAAGGATAGATCATTTTGATCTGCATAAATATCAGAGTATATTCTTTCAAAAACATTAACAATATCTTTGGTTTTAGAATATATTGTGTTGTCCAAATGTATTTCCAAGATTAAAGATGCTGTTTTTGATTGATTAATGATTCTAGCTAATGCCCTTGATGGTATCTGAATATGATTAGCATATCTCGCTAACATTTTATGTTCATAAAATGTCAACCTATTATTTTGAATTAAGAAAAGATCTTTTTGACATTTGAATAATTCCGCCTCTGTTTGACTGTTGTAATTCTGAATCAACTCTTGGTCAAGTGAATTTATTTTAACTTCCAAATCTTGTGTCTCTCTAATATGCATTTTTTATAATATGAAGCTTTTTGCAAGAAGATCCCTCTTATTTGTGTCTTAACTGTTGCCCATTCTATATCAGGAGAATGTTGTGTTTTCTCCAACTTAACTAGTATGCTATTAAGAACATCTGTAATTTCATGTATTATTTCTTCTTTATTTAATAGATTTGGGTTTAAAGACCAATTATAACCCCTGTGAGACAAATTATGTTTAGAATCTTTAGAAAAACTTAATGAAATTTTTGAATGGTCCGATAAATAACGCGCCTGTATGAGAACTAATGGTTCAAAATTAGTCATTGTTTGTGAAATCAAAAAGAAGTCTATTCTAGACCACATTTTGTGACACGGTGAATAAAAAGTAAAATTGTTTGTATTGAAATGGTTATTCAGATATTTAAAAGGGTCATATAGTTGAAAATCTTCTTTCAAATCATTTAGTGCGACCACCGCTTGCCTATTGAATGACCTTTGTGGACAAGACCTATCCAACTTCGGATTCTGATAGGAATTCCAATCCCCTCCTATTATTATATAATAGTTATTATATTGGTTTAAAAGCGGGTAAAGTGATGCTATAAAACATTGTTGATTACTGCATGGTATGTATACATTACAAAGTAAAATAGGTTTATCATGGAGAGTAGATGAGAGGGTAACAAAGCACCGCCTTCCTTCTTTATCTATTTTAGAGTCCAAAATCTTCCCTTGATATTGATTTTTAATAACTATAGCTACCCCTGCACTATTGGTCTTACCTTCTGAGGCTATAACCTCTCTAATCCACTTCCTTTTCTTGATCTCTGCCCATTGATCATTAGTTAGGTGAGTTTCCTGAAGTAATGTAAAACACGCCCCAGACTGCAAAAGTAAATGAAGAAATAATTTCCTCTTCTTTAAGCTCTGGAGCCCTTTTGTATTCCATGAGTCTATTTCCCACATTTTACTCTGTTATTCATTATTACAAACCTTTAAAAAGAAAAGATCGAATGTACTCAGAGACATTTTAAAGATATAGCTTTGGTAACTTTTTTAAACAAGTCTACTATGTTAAGGAAGCATGACCTACCTTTGGCAAAACCCGACTGAGATGGGTCTAGTGTTTGAAGGTTTCCTATGCTCTTATTGATTAATTCCATGATAAGTCCTTCCATGGCTTTACAAATGAGGCTGGTCAGACTTGTGGGTCTGTAGTTACTCAGGTCAGTGGATGGCCCTCCCTTTTGCAGGAGTATGACTGTTGCTGCCCTCTATTCACTTAGTATAGGTCCATTTGGAGGCTACGGTTGAACAATGTTGTTAGGGGTATGAATAAATTGTGTTCTATGCTGTTCAGGATACATCCAGGGGTATTGTCAGGACTCATGGAAGCAATGTTTTTGGCTTTTGAGTGTTAGCTTCCAGGGCTTGCTCCTGTGTGATATTTGAGGGTTTATTGGTTTCTGATATTTCTTGTGAAATATTTGGGAGGTGAGAGTGGGGTGAAGTTGAAGCCAAAGATATCAACCAGCAGGTTTGCTGTATCTTCAGCTTCAGTATAGGTGGTGTGCTCAGTGCACTACTGTGTACAGCTTTTGAGATTATAGGCATAACTTAAGAAAGCCTTATGGTTGTCCTTGATCTGGGTGACTGTTTTGCCTCAAATTTGGCCATGGTAGTTTTAATTAAACTCCTGAATTGCTTATTGAATTTAATGATGGGGTTTCTAACATGCTGGAGGTTATACTTCTTATAGTCGGCCGTAATTTTCTTCCTTTTGTTAGAAAGCTTACTGATGTTCTGGTTCCATTTAGGAGTAGGGGTTTAGGATTCGTCATGCACTTATTTCTACTGAGTACAGGTGCTTCTATGCAGTTGCTTACATACTGATGTAAGTTAGTAGTGAACATTTCAGGGTAAGCAGTAGAGCTTTCTGGGTTTGGGGAGATTTGAAACTTGCTATGACTTAGAAATAGGAAGTTTGCCTCTGAGAAATTTTTAAAAGTTCTAGAGACAGCAGAGATCTCAGCTTTTAGTTTTATTTCAAAGGAGACCACTCTGTGGTCAATCCTGATCAGTAAGGATGTTACATAATGGATGGTGCATTATTCCCCTATATTTGTGAGAACGAGCTCAAGGATGTCGTTTTCCCATACTGACTCATTGGTCTAGCTCATTTTTGTTAACAAAGTCCAGGATTCTCTGGGCTTGGACCCTAGTGGTGGTATATGTTTCTCAATTTGTAGTTGGATAGTTGAAGTTGTTCAGGAAGATGGTATTGGGCTTAATGCTAAATGACGCCAGTTCATATAAGTAAGAGCTATGGTATTCCTTGGTAATAGAGGGTGTTTTAGTTATCTAAAATACAGTAAGGAACATTGGAATGTAGTTTTGTTTTTTTTTCATTTAGGTTCCTATCATTGATCAATAGCATCTTTATATTTTCCTTCGCTTATTTCGCTGTGTTGATAGGTTTATCTGGTAGCTTTGACTAAAATGGCACTATGGTGGTAGACAATGTTTTATCCAATGTTGGAAAGCTTAGTGGGGGTAGGTGCAGGCCATTCTTGGTAAAACAGTGTGGCCCGTTACTTATAACATCCCAATTTGACAAATATTGCAACCCTCTAAATGACACCAAAAGTTAAGCAAGTTATTGATATCAATTATGCTTTGCTCATATTGAAGCATCTTCCTTGGGAAAGGCAGGATGCTAATCAATGCTAAGCTCATAGCTGCATCGGACCCACAGTCCGAGAGCTCCATCATGTTCACAGGTTAGTACTAGGCTATCAGCCCTAGGGCCTATACAAGCCCTAGCCATAACAATTACCTGGATATTTCTTCCCACAATATTTACTTCCCTGGACCCCTGTCTAGCAGGGCGACTGACGTGATCCCCGGGATGAATTTCCTGTCTCCCATCCAATTGTCAAGGTTCCTTTTGAAGAGGGCCAAGGAGGCGCACTGCTTGACATGTATGGGCAGTCTATTCCAGAGTATGGGGAGTCTCTGGGTCAGGAACCTATCCCTCCAGCATGTTTTTTTCATTGTGATGACAAGGTTTAGATCCCTGTAGTCTGCCTTCATATAATCCAGGGAGGAACACCTTGAGTCATTTATACCCAGATGTACTACAACAGAGTCATACTGGTACGTGTTGTTCAAGGACTTGTGTATGTGTATGTGTGTGTGTGTGTGTGTGTGTATGATCTGATCAGTCCTGGCACCTGACAGACAACTGGTTGTCACCCCTTCCTTACTCATACTGGTGAGAGGTGCTTCAGTATGTTTTACTCTGAATCTAAAAAAAAAAAAAAAAAAAAAAAGTAATCCCTAGTTACATCTCACAGGGTAGTATTTCTGAGATACTTTCTGGACACCACCCTGAAGGCATCATTCTTCCTTCAGAGAAAATACAAACTTTCTCCTCAAAGTCCATTGCAAGAGAATGTCTGAGAGTTCTACATTTCATGGCTTTCTCTATCTTTATGATTGCACATGCCAAACTTCAGGTAAGAAAAATCAGCTGGTTTCTCAAATCAGTTTAGACCCAACACTCTTACCATTTATATTTCCCAATTCCATGTCTTAACTTTGTGAAGAAAGAACTTATTTGCTAGGCCGGTCAAGTGCAACACAACCCAAGAGTCCCTTTCTCTCCTCTTAACCCCTCTCAGACGCTGGCCACAGATACCTCAAACTTTACAAGGATACTTTTTCTTAGAGTGTTTTACGAACAGAGAATCTGTGAACCACAGCATCAATGCAAACACATCACCTTAAAGGAAATGAAGGTAAATGCACTGAAATCTCTGAATCAACTCTGGTCTCCTGGAACTCTCTTAGCAGAGACAGATAACACCATTGTTATCTGGTACTAACAAGGGAAAACAGGATCATACTACCGCCCCCTTTGTAGACTAGTCATGCTTGCCTGGGATATAACACTCCTGCACAACTTATTTATTAAGGCAGCTTACATCCCATCAGAGCACAACATGGTAGTGAACTCTTATATTTCACTAGTGAGGAACTCTCCAAATAGATCTTTTTTTGTCCCTAGTCTAAACAGAATGCTGAAACTTTTCTGCTTTAAGACAGCTTGCATAGCAGCTTGGAAGATGGATGCATTCTTAACCCCTTGGTTGGGGATGTTTATTTTTACCCTGCCCCTTTCCTGTTATTTCCAAAGTCCTTCAAAAGATCAGGAAGGATTTACCAAGAATGTTACCAGTGACTCCATTTTTGCCCAGATAGCACTGGATCTCTTTCCCCATGCAACTGGATAGGATCAATTACCAAAAGCTTCCTCACAGAGTGAACTTGCTCACACAGTACAAGTGATCTTTGATTTCATCCCAATGTTCAAATTCTCAGTTTATCGGTGTGGATGATAGGCATTTGAACTCTTTTAGGTACATTACTTGGAAATCATGTATCCAAACAGCAAAGAGTTAGTTCAATTAATATGACTGCCAATGCATAAACAACTTCCTGGCACAGATCTACTTTGATTTTTAAATCTAATATCTAACTTCAAATATTGTTAGCTTCAGAAAACAAACTGGAGTGCAAATGAAACACCAATCAAGCTACTAAAGTGTCAGTATTTAATTTGAGCAGACATTACATACAGTTTAATATGGAGGAGTGACTGAGCAGCTGTGAAGCTCGTGTAGCAGCTCTTCAACTCATTAAACCAAAAAGGAAAAAGAATGGATTCTTTAAAGGATTCCTTACTGTCAACTAAAAAAAAACTGTTAACAGATTTCATCAACTCCGTAATTAGACAAAAGTGTCCATCAGTCCAGAGCAAATTGATCAACAAACCACAAAAACAAAGTTCTCCACCTTGGTGACTCCAGTGAAAGATGAGTCTACTAAAATATTAAGAACAGCAACCAAAGCAAAGATGAAAATAAATCAACAATGAAATCTAAATTAGAACACTTGTTTTCACTGGGAGATTTCAAAACCGCTCTCCAGCCAACTCACCAAGCCACAGAAATCACTCTCTGAACAAATGACAACCATAAACTCAACCCTGAACCATACTGCAAGCAGACTGGAGATTGATAAATTGGAAAAAGAAACCAGATAAATTATAAAAAATATAAAGAAATTAGAGACAAGCTTTTAGAATCAGAAGCAAGAAGTAGGAGTAACAGCATTTTGGTTTGTGTTCTCTCTGCAAACTACAATCAGCAAATTTTAATTAAAAGTTTACAATTGATCTTCAGTAGCCTGCTAGATGACCAAGTAGCAAAAAAAAAAAAAATAGAATAGAATGTGAACATAGATCTTTGAGAACATCTGCTGCAAATGACCATCCAAGACAGATATGTGTTAAGCTACTGAATTTCCAGGATGTTACCAGGATACTAGGAACAGCAAAGAAAAAAAGCATTGTGTACAGAGGGAAAAAAACTTTCACCCAAGATCTCCCTTGGCAAAACAAACCTGACAGATGACAGGGAAACTATCCCCCTTTGTTCTTTTATAATCTCAGTTAATATAAAATTTATGATGTGATATCCTGCAACTATGATTTTTTTTAACTATAAAGATAAATACACAATCTACTCCTTAAATAAACTCATCTCAACCTTCCATGTCTTATTCAACTTTAAACCAGTATGAAAAGAAAAAAATACATAAAACACATTGTTTTTTGTGAGCATCCATGATGAAAACAGTGGATAATCTCCTGTGCATGTTGGGTGCATTGCTTCTTGAAAAGATTATCATCAGGGCCATGTTCGAAAGCTGCATATGCTGCCCTACTAAAATAGAATGCAGTGGACAATAAACAAAACTCTCCTGTTCCCATGTTTAAACCATCTGTTATTATTAAAGGTGTAGTTTTTTAAGTGGGTAAAGGATGCTATCACCATATATGCCAAGGGAATACAGTGGTAATACTATTTACTCAAGTAACAAAATAACCTCTACATTTGTCAGAATTTGTTCCCAACTGTATGGTGAACACAAACTAAATTGTATTGAAGAAGAAGTGACACACTACCTAAATTAACTGCGCTTTCTGAAAATTAATATTGAATAATAGAAGAACCTCGTGTCACCATTCACAGAGCAACATACTGTAAGTGTTAAAAAAATCCTCAAACAAGGTAAACCACCAGACCCAGATGGCTTCAGTTCAGACTTTTATAAATGATTTGCACAGGATATCTCAAAAATTCTCCTTCCACTCGTTAAAGAAGTAAACACTAATGGCATCACTGAACTTTCCTAAATGTTTCTAAAACTATTTTATACCTAAATCCAATTTAAATTCTAAAGAATCCCTCAAAGTACATGCCAAGTGTCTCTAATTAATGTATACCTAAAGATTTATACTATACTCATATCCAACAGATTAAAATGTAATCTACAATCTATTATCTCACCACTTCAGTCAGGATTTATAAAATTCAGGCAGACATATGATCATACTCTTACTTTAGAACCTCTCTAAATTCTTTCAAGTGACACTAATAATGCCATCCTTACTCTTGCTGCAGATACTTCAAAAGCATTTAATCACAAGAACCTCAATTTCCTCTTTGTGGTAATGCAATAGTTTAATTTCCCCATATTTTCTTACTATTAAGTTACTCTACTCTAATGGCTTCACACACCTATGTATTAATAAAATTAGTTCCCCTCCAATATCAGTCCTAAGTGGTGCTAGGCAAGGTTGCCCTCTTGCCCTTATCTTTTTAATCTCTACGTTGAACCTTTATTTCTTTTAGTGCACTTCCCCTAAATTCTGATTATTAGCTAATTGATTTCTTCCCCTACAACAAGATTAAAATCACTACTTCTTTGAAATATTTCATTTTAACTCATCTTTAAAATATGTTTTTAAACTATAAAGGCAATATAGTGAAATGGACAAATACCATAAATTATATTAG
This sequence comes from Protopterus annectens, assembly GCF_019279795.1. NCBI lineage: Eukaryota > Metazoa > Chordata > Ceratodontiformes > Protopteridae > Protopterus > Protopterus annectens. The sequence goes on along the minus strand of NC_056743.1, from coordinate 1,091,119,422 downwards.
AGATGGGAAGACTAAGTCCCTCCTTTCTTTCAAAAGTTGCCATATTAAAAATGATTACCAAACATTTTATTTCATTTTAACTCATCTTTCCAGATAGTACGTAAAAAAATTTAAAAAAGATTAATTCTACTATAGGAACATTTTTTTGGCAACCCAAATAAGTTTGAATTGCCTAAAATAAACACATAATTCAAAAAAACATGGTGGGTTGGGGCTTTCTGTTTTTTACTTGTATTACTTAATAATAATTAATAGTAGTAGACTATTAAAAATAATCAGCTTTCAACCAAAACAAAATGTATCTTAGCTGGGTTGAACTTTGATTTAGTCATACCCAAAGGTACAAATACAGTCCATTGACCTTGCCATTCATAAGTAAATAAAATACATGAAACAAATCAAAGTGCATAAAATAAGTATAGTGCAAAAATCAATTAATGTTTTATTTTTGTAGTCCTCCTTTGCACTCTTAAACCAATATATTTAAACTCCAGTTATAAGATAAACAGTCAGACATCGGAGTCGTTTAATTTCCACTTACTTAAAGATAAGTTAATGTTAGACTTTGTATCTGTTAACATGTCTTCCTTTGAAAAAGTAAAAATTTCGCTCAGCTTGTCAAAGGGGTACCTCCCTATCCTAAATCTGATCCATTAACTAGTACAAAGCAAAATGGCAAACTTGACATCTCTAATCTCAGAAAAGCCCATCTCTGATACCTACAAATTAATATATATTTTCAGATATGAAAATTATCTTACATTTTGTAATTATACTGATTATATCTTAACCCATCTGTTTCAATTAATCAAATTAAATTAATTTAAACTAAAGAATCTGTTAATTTACACCTTAAACCAGTACCTCTCAAGATACTTTTTTATACACAATTCATGATTCTTAGCTACACATGTATGTTGTCAGCTAAACTAATTACTTACCTAACAAATTACCCGTTTCTACAGCCTGTAAGTTCAACATTGTTCATTTCATATATGTTGGAAATGTAAAAACACACACACATAACAGTTGTGGTGCTTTTTAAAAGTTAGACTGGAAAAGATGGAATATGAAAAATTCACATTCTCTTGGGAATTTGCCTTACTTCATATTACACCACCAGAGCTATCTAAAAAAAGTTAATTACATCCTAATCACTTTGGTTATACTAGTAAATAATATGTGGCACAAAATTAAAATCAAGCGACCTTGCACTTGTTTTAAGGAGGCAGCTTTAAAATATATTAAGGGTATGTAAACTTGTATTTAAGAATCAAACCCAATTAAACTTTTTTAAAACTGCTGGGAATTTTTTTTCAGTGTACGATGCAAGATTATTTTTTCTTCTGTCTTTTCTCTTTTTACAAAAATCAATTTGAATAGTTATATAAAGTTGTGTATGTTCTGTTTGTGTATGTTTTAGAAATTGTATATCATATGTTTTCAAGTAAAATATATTTGAAAGAAAATTGCAACGATATTCTCTTTGATGCCAAAGTAGAAGATTAGGACCCTTTCACTAGCAGGGTCATCCATGGTTCTTCACTGCCTGTGTGAGTTGCTCAGTTCTGACTTAGTATACACTTCAGTAAAGGTGCACCTCATGGTCTTTTCAGCATATCTGTCACTGGATGCCCCCTATTTCCTCTCTCTGTCAAGGTAGATGTTTATAATGTGAGTTTTGCATATCAGACCTCCAAGAAATAAAAAAGCTGTTTCTTTTCTGGGACTTGAATTTTGTCTTGGAAATGTTAACCCAGCCTCGTTTTGAGCCTACCGCCAGCTCTTCTCTAAAGTTTCTAACCAGGAAGATAGTCTTGCTGTTACCCATCAAGCAGAAGTTAAAGCTGTTAAACCTGTACAGCTTTATACAGTTAATTACTTCAGTTACTACAGTCCAAAAAACAATGGTAGACAATCAAACTTAGACTGCATTCTTAGTAATAGACCTAACAAAATTAGGACAGTCAGTAGCTTTCCAGGTAGCCCAAGTGACCATCTACCTACTTACACAGTCAGAAGTTACATTATCCAACATAAACATGTAATTTGCAATCTAGTTCATAACTCAACAACTTTAATATGTACAGCCCGCACAATATCCGAGCTCCAAGAAATCTCTCAAATTTCTTTCTCTTCATTTGAAACCTGGTAGAAAAATTCAAATATGCTCCTGAATCTCGGTAAAATAAAAACAATGTTCTTTACTCTCAAACATTACCTCAATAAAAAAAAAATATCTTTCTTTGTTACATCTGCAAATAATGCTAAAATTAAGGTAATACCACATACTAAATTACTGGGCATTGTAATAGAGACAATCTTAAAGTTGATCTGCATATTCTTCAAACAATTAAAAAGACCCACCAGAAACTTGGCTCCCTTTTCAGAGCCAAACAGTACCTACAAACTAGCAAGAAAAATTCTAACCTCATCTTATGTGCTTCGAACCTTATTTATTATATGTATGCCTCATCTATCCTTCGAACATGTATTCTACCAGCCTCGCTGTTGCAACAAAGTAGCTAAATTTGTTACCAACACTGCACACCAAACCCATGACTAGCCAGTTTAGCTGTTTTAAGGCTTGATTAGAGTGTAACAACTGCCTACATACTTGCAGCTAGTTAAGGCATACAGACTGATATATTATCCTGAAAAATGTCCTACATTAAAAATGCACCAGTGCCCTACACACCCACAAGAGATCTCTGTTCTGGTGATAAATGTCTACTAAGTACTTGTAAAGCAAGTAATTAATCAGGGAACTCACTATATTCATGTTACAGCTTCAGACTCTGGAACTCTATCCCTACAAAAGTAAAAATGACTAAAAAACTCCCAAGCTATAAAATCCATTTTAAACAATATCTTACCCAGTACCAGTCATAGTCATGTTCATCACCAGATTGAGTCCTCTAGTGATCTCACAAACTTCTTATCACTAACTTTTCTCCTCCTGTACTTGAATCAGTACACCCCTAAAAGCTTTCCCTCCTGTACTTGAATCAGTACACCCCTAAAAGCTTTCCCTCCTGTACTTGAATCAGTACTCCCATCTTCACAGCCCTCTCAAACACTTCTTCTTGTCCTTCTCTTTTTCCTCTAATTGCTGTACCTCTTTCACACATTCAATGTATACCCAAGTTATAAACCTTCCAGATACACCAATTTCATTTTGGCAGCCTGGATAGAACTGGTCCTATGCTATGTGTTTACCTCTATCCCGTGGACAGTACTAATAGGTTTCCCCTACATTATTTTATAACTTTCTTCTCAGCTATACTCTTCTTTACATCTCAAGAGTTCTTTACAAATCTTTCTGTACTGAAATGAAAGAACACTAAACTTCTTTACAACAATCTTTCCCTTACACATCATAAATTCATTTACTTCCTACAAGAATTTATAGGCTACCAGAACTGTATAGATTTATACATATTGATACTTCACTGTGTATACTTATCTTGTAATTATGTTTGGTTTTTTTTCCTGAGAAATATCTGCAGTTCACTTGTTAATATAAATGTACTGTAATGGAATTTTTCTCCCCAGGCCTCCGCTGAATGTTGGCTGTGCTTAGTCAGACCTTCCCGGTCAATAAAGACAAATGACTGACTAACCAACTAAGTAAATAAATAAATAAATCTAGTTATTAGCAGATATGTCTATGCAGTCTGTTTTGATGTTTTAAATGGATAGGGTGATCCTCGGAGCCCATCCTTCCTTTATGCCTAAAGTTGTCTTTGAATTTATCTTTAATCAAAGTGTCCAGCTTCCTATTTTTATTGTGATCCCCAAAAACAAGGGAAAAGGATCATTGCCTGGAAGTACACAGACAACTGAGATTTTAGCTAGAGAAAACTAAAAACTTTAGGAAGTCTAGCAAACCTTTTGTGTCTTATGATGGTAAGAAAAAGAGACAACCACTATGTGAACAGACTATTTATAGAGGACTTTTCTACTCCATTCAGTTCTTCTATTTTAAATATGGCAAGAATCCTAATCAGAATATCAGTGTTCATTCCTCTAGAGCACTTCATACATCTGGAGCTTTCTGAAAAAGAATAAATCTTTTTGTCTGTTCTGAATGCAGCTACTTGTTCCTCATTTCACATTTTTAACAAAGTTTGAAGCTGAATTCTATTTCTAGAGTCAAAGCAAGAGTTATGTAGAGCTTTTACCTGGGGAATCCTGGATTATGGTCCTTCTCTATCCACCCTTCTTGAGCTTTGACACTCATCCCACATATAATGGCTACTGCAGCAGTGATCTAATGAAGGACACAGTACATTTGGTAGATTATTTACCATAGCAGTAGATGTTGAAATAGATATAAGTGTTGCAGTACTAATAACCAAAACCACCTTCCATCCCTCTCATTATTCTCTTCCCTGACAAGTGTGGGGGGATTCTCCCTTTTCCTTTTCTGATAATACTTGGCACTGTAGGTGTCAGATTCCCTTTTAAGGTCAGGGAAAACTCTGCGTTTTGATGCCTATGTACATCTGTCTTACAATAGCATATTGTCTAATGGTAAGGATGAATGTACAGTGTGCGATGAAAGAGTCTGAAGCTTTGTTGACTAGCTGGACATAAGTTTGGCTAATGGTTAAGGTATTTACTTTACAGACACAAGGTGCTAGGTTTGATTCTCACATGGGGTAATTGTGTAGGCTTAAAATGGCCCACGAGGGCAGTTAGCCTAATACTAATCTATGAACCTATATGTTATCCTAAGCAGGATACTTCCTATGCATAATGGGTACTGCAACAGTGATCCATTTAAATGTCTACAGTTATGTGAAGTAAACTGCACAGCTGTACTTTTTCCATTAGTACATGGAATGTGTAATGAAACCTCATTTGCTTTGGTACACTACTAGTACAAGTGTAGGCATATTCATGCAGAATGCAGAAAAAGAGCTACTTTCTGGAAGAGATATTTCTGTCTTGGGAACTTTTGATCATTTTCATCTTGTATGCCTGCCATTTGTTCCTTAACTAAGGATGTTATGTAGTACTATCTCGCCTACATTTTTACCCGTGGGTTCGGAGCCGAATATCTGCTCCGACTCGGCCGATTTTACTAGCTCAAAGTCTTTCATTGGCTGGGCTAAGCAGGTATCCCATGGTGCACTGCTCCATATCCCCAGATCTCGTTTGCCGCTCTTGTAGCTCGGACGTGGTCTTGCTTGGCTGTGGCTAAGTACCCTCTTTTTCTTGTCTTAAGAAAAGTTTTGATTCATATAAAAAGCTATTTTCATAGCTATTTGTCTAAGATTGTCCAAGTTTTGTTGAGGTTGTGATCATGTGATTGTTGTGTGGTATCCCACTGACTGTTCCCTCAGGCTAGGCCAGTTTCAGTTAGAGGGCCTAATTCTCCTCATATTACCTTCTGTGTGAGTACGGTCTAGACCGTTTAAGTTAGAGGTTTGGGCAATTCCCTTTCCTTGTGGGTTTCAATCCCTTGTTGAGAGTTTGTATTGGCTCTTTAGTGTGTGTTTAATCACTGTTTAGTGTTGGTCACTGCATAGCATTTGTTCCCGCGTTTTGTAGTGTGAGCGCCTGTGTGTTCTTCTCAGACTTGGATTTGCCTTTTGGCGTAGTAGTGAAGATGTCTAAAGATCCCAAGGAGCACAAACCTTCGAGTTTCAAAAAGTGCTCTAAATGTGGGTACAAAATGTCCATTACTGACGGGCATTCCATTTGTGTCTATTGCCTGGGAGTCATCCATCTGCAGGAATCCTGCAGTTTTTGTCATGCGTTCAGTCCTAGAGTTCTTCAAGAGAAAAAGAATAAGCTAATCTTAGAGGGACTCTTGAAACCCTCTTTTGAAGAGGCTATGGATTCGTCTTCCAGTGGAAAATCAAAATCTGGCAAGTCAAAAAAGAGATCTCCGGCTTCGTCAGCTTCATCGGAGCCTCCGGAGAAAATCTCAAAAACTGCATCGACCTCCTCGGCTCCACTGTCCTCAGGGCCACAGGAAGTGTCGGTATTGATGGAACCGGCTTCGGCTCCAATTTTATTGGAACCTCTTAGGAGCCGATCGCCCAGTCTCAGACCAGTTTCTCCTGAGAGGAGATCCCATTCTCCCTCCCTGTCTTCCAAATCCTCCAGGACCCTTTCGGATGTGGATGTTGATAGGGTGGTCCAGAAGCTCCTCCAGTCACTGGTTTTGGCAAAATTGTTTTCGGAGCCCGTCCCGACCCCGTCTTCGATCATTCCTCCTCCGAGCGCATCTCTGTCTTCGGAGCCGGAGTGTTCCACACTGTGTGATGTTCCTAGGCTGGCTCCGATGCTCCCTTTGGCTCCATCGGCAGTTGGGGTTTGAGACTTGGGATTCTTCGGTTGGTACCGAGGGGGACTTTTCGGGGCTTATTTTGGTCCCGAGCCTTCCTCTCAGTGCCTCGGATCGGGGAACTCCGACCCCCGTCATGGCCTCGAAGGCTGGTCGCTCCTCGGATTCGGGGGGGACCAGCCTTCGAGGCTATGCGGACCGCGCTGGCCAGATTGTCAGCTACATCAGGCAGGTCGGTCACTCTGTCCCCCACCACTCCGGTGAGAGCTTCTGATCACCACCCATCCATGGACAGCAGAGCACCAGGGCCTAGGGATACCCCCACGAGTGGTCTCCAAATTTCTGAGGGTCCCTCAGAGTTCATGCCTGAGGAGCCCCCCAGAAAGAAAATGTGCAAGAAGAAGCACATAGACTCCCAGGATGAGTCTCTCACCTCTGATACTGACCTCGAGGAATCGGAGGGGTCCCCCAAGTCATCCTCTGATGATGTTTCCTTCTCCGATATCCTATAGATACTGAAACAGAGAGGTGACTGGCTGTCCAAAGCCCCTTCCAAGGAGGAGTCAGTATTCCTTAAGGCTTTTGGTGCTCAGCCCTCCACCTCCTGGGTGTCTCCACCCTTTGACGAACTCCTTGATCTGATTTGTCGAAGAGTGTGGGAAAACCCTGATTTTGTGGAGCCCATGCCCCGGTGTCCCAACAAGTTTCTTTCCGCCCCCAGGGCAAAGAGTTTCTGTTTAAAGGAGTCCCAGTAGATGCCATGGTGGTAGCGGTAGCCACTCAGAAGGAAGTAGCAGAGTCTTCTTCACCCGTCCATCCTCCTAACAAGGAGTCTAGGACCATGGATCGGTACGGGAAGCATACCCTCTCATCAGCAACCTTTACCTTACAGTCGCTGAATTACCTGTCTCACTTCACTCGGTTCCAGAGAGATCTCCTCAAGGAGTTAGGAGATACTCTTGCGGGTAACGTCCCTCAGGCAGTGGCTCAGACGGTTAACGCCCATGTCTCTGCCCTCAATTCCATTGTTAACTCATCCATGCGGCTCATTTTGTATGCAGCCAAGGGAGCGAGTAGGGCAACAAGCTCAGCAGGTCGCCCTTAGAAGGCAAGCCTGGCTGTGCCTGTGTCACTTTGCGGAGGCCTTCAAGTCTTCCTTCACTGACGCCCCCTTTGATGGTTCTTCTTTGTTTGGGACCAAAGTGAAAGACACCCTCACCAGGTGCGAGCAAGAGGGAAAGACCCTGTGTGCCGTTTGGGTCCATTTTTCCCTTCCTTCTAGGCCTTATCCCAAGGCCCAGCGGGGGGGGGGGGTGGTTCAAGAAATCACAGAGGTTTTTTCCTGCCGCACAGGATGAACCCCCCTCCAGAGGCAGGGGAGGGGGAGGTTATTCAGGGAGACATCACCCCAGAGGCAGAGGGGGCCCCCACAATTCGGGAGACCATGATTCCTTTCATGGCTCTCCCTACTCTCGTTCCTGAGGGAGTGCCCGGCTGTGCTTATCCGGAGCCAGTCGGGGGTCGAATTTCGTTATATCCGGAAGCCTGGGAAAGCATTACCCAGGACCGATGCGTATTACGGATAATTTCCGGCGGTTATCTCATTCCATTTACATCAGACCCCCCCGTCAGTCAGTAAAATCTCAGACGTTCCACCCAGTCAAAGGGATCAAGCAGCCACAGAGGTCTCAAAGCTGCTAGGAAAAAGGAGCCGTCCAGCATGTCCCCTCAGACCAAATCGGATTAGGGACTTACTCAAGATTCTTTTTGGTGCCGAAAAGAACAGGGGACCTGAGACCCATATTAGATCTCCGCCAACTGAACAACTATGTACACAAGTCCAAGTTCTGTATGGTCACACTACAATCGATTCTCCCATTGTTGGGAGAGGAGGTATGGATGTGCTCCATCGACATCAAGGATGCTTACTACCATGTAAAAATGGACAGGGCATCCAGGAGTCACCTACGCTTCTGGCTGAGAACCAGTCATTTCCAGTTTCGAGCCCTGCCCTTTGGTCTCACCACAGCCCCCAGGGTGTTCACCAAGTGTATGGCGGTAGTGACGGCTCACATGAGACGTCAGGGATTCCAAGTGTTTCCGTATCTGGACTGGCTCCTTACCGCCCCCACCAGGCATCAACTAGTTCAAACCTGGGACGCTGCCATCACTCTATGTCACCAGTTGGGTATAACAATAAATTGGGAAAAATCTTCTTTATTGCCCTCACAGCATGTCACCTTTATAGGAGCAGAATTAGACACCATTCGAATGCGAGCATTTTTACCACAGGAAAGGATCAGAGTCTTACAACAACAGATACACATGCTGATGCCCCTGAGACAAGTGAAGGCAAGATGGGTTCTCCAGCTCCTAGGGACCATGGCAGCAACAATCATGTTGGTCCCTCTAGTGAGATTGCACATGAGAATTATCCAATGGCTCCTCTTTGTTCAATGGTCTCTCCAAAGACTTCCAGTGTCTCACCCCATTTTGCTCATGGACAGATGCAAGCAGGACCTCGGTTGGTGGCTGTGCACCAACAATTTGGATGGGGGAAGGCCCTTCGTTCCACCCATCCCGGTTGCCACTGTGACCACGGACGCCTCCCAGATGGGGTGGGGAGGCATTATCTTGGCAGGACAATCCAAGGCACGTGGCAAGAGCACGAGATACATCTGCATATAAATGTCCTAGAGATGAGAGCAGTGCTACTTGCGTTGCAGGCACTTCAGAGTGTTCTTCCTTTAGGGACAATTGCGATACACTCAGACAGCATGTCAATAGTGTGGTATCTAAACAAGCAAGGGGGAACCAGGTCTTACCCTCTGTGCAGAGAGGCCATGCGAGTGTAGCATTGGGCAGTAACTTCCCAATGGTTTCTCGTGGCAACGCACATTCTGGGGGTGTCCAATGTGATTGCGGACAGGCTAAGCAGAGCTGCTCTGATGCCTTACGAGTGGTCCCTGAATCGCCTGGTTGCAGAGCGAATCTTCAGCAGATGGGGTCAGCCGTGCTGTGACCTTTTTGCCAGCCCCCTCAATGTGAAATGCAGCAACTACTTCACGCTGATCCCCCAACAGGGGGAGTCACCCAGGGATGCTCTGGTTCACGATTGGCCCTCCGGTCTGCTTTATGTTTTCCCTCCGTTTCCCTTGCTATCAAAGGTGATTCAGAAAGCGCAATCCTTGGGAAGCAGAATCATTCTGATTGCTCCACACTGGCCTCGTCAAGTTTGGTTCCCCTTTCTTCAGCAATTCAGTGTGGACACTCCTTGGACTCTGGACCCTCAACCAGATTTACTGACAAACATGTCGGGACAGTTCCACCCCTCCCTGATGACCCTCCAGTTGACAGCCTGGCTACTCCACTTCCATCGTTAGTCAGACTTCATAATTTTTCACCAGAAGTGGTTCATATATTATCGTCCTCTCATAAACCATCCACTAGAAAGATTTATTCTAGTAAATGGAAAAGGTTTTCTATCTGGCCACATACCAGAGGCATTGATCCTTACACAGCTCCAATCGCTTCAGTCCTGGAGTTTTTGTCTATGCTTTTCCATCAGCCACCATCAAAGTTCAACTGGCAGCGATCTCTAATTTTCATGTAGTGAATGAGCCTAGTCTCATGGCGCATAGACTATGCAAGGCATTCCTGAAGAGTACTCTGTTGCTCCATCCCCCGGTGTCCGAACCAATCATGCCCTGGGATCTTAATTTTGTTCTACGAGCCCTTACTGTACCACCTTTTGAGCCTGCAGCTACCTGCAAATTGAAATTCTTGACCTGGAAAACAGCCTTCTTAACAGCTAATACTTCAGCAAGGTGAGTTTCAGAAATTCAAGCCCTCTCTATCAAACCTCCATACTTAGTCTTCCATAAGAACAGGGTCTCTCTTAGACCAAACCCTTCGTTCCTTCCTAAAGTGGCTTTCGTGTCTAATCTAAATCAATCCATTGAGTTGCCTGTCTTCTTTCCCCACTATTCTAACAAGGCAGAATTTAGATTTCACCAGTTGGATGTACACAGACAATTACGCTTCTATTTGCACCAAACAAAAGATATCCGGAAGTCTGACCAACTTTTTGTTTCCTTTTCGGAAAACCAAATGGGGTCCCCGGTCTCCAGAGTCACCCTATCTAGATGGATATCTAGTTGTATCTCTTTTATCTATCAAGCAGGAGGTAAATATCTGCCATTTCCGGTCAAGGCTCACTCTACTCGGGCTGTTTCCACATCTACAACTTATCAAGCCAGATTGTCAATGGATGATATATGTGCTGCAGCCACTTGGGCTTCTCCTCACACATTTGTTTCTCATTACAAATTGGACATGGTCTCCAGGGGCAGGTCTTCCTTTGGCTCCACAGTTCTGAGGAGTATTTTCCTATGAGCCACCCGGGATGTAGGTGCTAGGGACGCTGTCCCACGGGTAAGAATGTAGGCGAGATAGGACTACATAACATCAAGAAGTTATGTACTCACCATAACGTTCGATGTATGTAGTCCATCTCGCCTCACATTCTTACTTACCCTCCCACCTTCCCCCTTCCTGGAGGATTTGGAGGTTAGGTTGTTATCTGCAGAGTTCCCTTACTTAGCTTATTCTTTACCTGGATGTGATGTGTGCATGGAGTACAAATGAGTTTTGCAGCAAACTAGATCTGGGGATATGGAGCAGTGCACCATGGGATACCTGCTTAGCCCAGCCAATGAAAGACTTGAAGCTAGTACAATCGGCCGAGTCAGAGCCGATATTCGGCTCCAAACCCACGGGTAAGAATGTGAGGTGAGATGGACTACATACATTGAACGTTATGGTGAGTACATAACTTCTTGTTTTACCTTTTGGTCAAGCCCCAAATGACCTTAGTCCAATTCAGTCAGCTTACATTAAGTGCTCATATTTGAAATGAGGTGCACTTTGGTTTGGTTTGTTCTGCTGCTGTGAAAAGGACTGATATCTGTGGTATACGTGGTCCTTACTTGGTTCATTTACTGAAGTAGTGGATTCAATTTTATTTTTGACAGCCTTAATGTAGATCAGAAAGTTTGTTTTGACCATATAACTGTATTTTAGTACTTTAATGGACACGGGGATATATTGTAACATGATCTGTCTGGTGTTTTAGCATGATGTGCATGTACTATTTTCCCTTTCTTTAACCTGGTTAAGAAAAGTGACTATGGAGGGGATATTTCACAGTCAGTCATATTTTTGTCTTGTATGGAAAGTACATCATTATATTTCCAAATGTAGAATTTTTCTTCTTTTTCTAAAATCTTAATGGATTAATAGAATATAGCTGTCAGTTCATTTGTTTACAGAAATAAAACTGCTTATTATTCTTACTCTGTCTATCCTTTCTACCTCTTCTGTGTCGTGTTTTTTCCCTTGGGGAAAATATTTCCGAACAAAAAATTCCTTTTTTGAGCATTGGAAATATCAAACAAGTCCATGATAGGTGACAATTAACAGAGTTCAGAGTTAGGAAGGTAAAAGTTTGAGGTTATCAGTAAATAGAAATATTCTGTTGATTCTGGTGATACTTTTCCACCCCAATTTGATGTTTAGAAACAGGCTGCTGTTACTAGCTAAATACTACCTCTAATTTGTAAAAAAGGTACTTTGATGTTTTGCTCAGAAAATATGTCTGATATTTGTTGTGTTCCTGTGACTGTGAACCTGTTGTTATTGCTTCTGGCCATTCTGCTCATTCTGCTCACTTCATGTTATGGCCAAAGGGGAGTTGTTTGGTTTCAGTTCAGTGCAAATAGTTGCATTCTCTTATGCCTGAAGCTGTGACATCTTGAGTCTTTGGTATTGCGTGTTTCTGATTCCCAGACTAAGTCTTTCTACACAAGGAGATATATATCCCTTTTTGGTGGAGAGGCTTAATTAGTACCATTCTAGCCCCCTGTTTACATCAGGTCCTTCACAGCCCTCATTTGGGTAATTAACAGTAGAGTAATACTGTTTTTAAGTAGTTATCTATTTCTTTTTTCTATTTTTTTTTCATTTTTCATTCAGATCACCTGTAATACTATTAAGCGTCACTGCTTAAAGATAATTTACCTGTACTTGTTTCTGTATCAGACATGATGGATGCTGCTTTTCATCAGAATTATTCTTATTTAGTTTATATTCATACACCAAGCATTCAGATAACAACTGGCATAAAATACCATTAAGTACAACTCTTTACCATGCATCTTTTGATGCTGATTTTAGTGGTTGTATGTAGTATTTAAGATTTTTATGTTTAGCTTTTTTTTTCCATGTTATCTCCCTTGCAAAGGTTTGGCAAGTTAACTCAGCTGAAATTCCTAAAACATACGGCCTCCAACCTGTGAAGGACTCTACTAAGGGCATTTATTGTAACATTTCGCATAACCCTATATAGCCAAGAAGTTTTTTTTTCAGTCATTGAGCAATTTATTCTTTTACAGAACCACTGTATTTTGGGGATCCAGCTTCCACTGATGTATTTCTTTCAAAAGTGTGTGTATGGGGGGGTATTTTTTCCTTGTTTTTTTCCATTTTTTTTTTTATTTCCATAACCACATAGAGAATTGTTATTTGCCTGTCTACTGCTTGAATAAGGGGTAAAGTGTTGAAGCTGCTTTCTGCTGTACATAATATTGTGTCTCATTCCATTATATGCAACTTTCATAAAGGTGAGACCTCCTTTCATGCTCTGGGTGCAAAGAAAACATGCTAGCTTACATCTCCAGCATATTCCTGATTAATTTCCAAAGAAGAAGTAATAACACTTTAGGTTTAGTTGTGTTTACTCAAAGGTGATGTTTTTTTTTTTTTTTTGCTCGAGTTTGAATACATGATGATGCATTTTCCTTGTGTGCATTCACTTGCTGCTTATTATAGCCGTGTGTTTTTGTTTGCTTATGGTTGTATTTTTCTGTGTCAGTGTATGATAATATATAATGTTTTTATTAGTTTTTTACATTCTTGCTATTTCTGTGGGTTGCAGTAGCTAGTATTTTGCTTCCTCCAACATGGGAGGAACAGGTTCTTGCCCCCTACAAAAGTATTTATTTCAGTGTAGCTGTTTTGTGCTTTCGCACAAAATAGTTTCAGCTTTGAATACTCATAGTGGATCCATGATGTATCTAATAACAGTTTTGTGGGAATGTGTTTGGGGGTTTCAGAATAGTTAAGATATAGCAGACATGACTTCTGGGCTTCTTTCATGGTTTAAAAACATTTACAGTGTAAAAAATTGTAGCCTAGGCCCCAATGTTGCCAATATAGTGGAAATTTAATGGTCACAGGATATGGATATTCCTTGATTTCCCAACTGACACAGTGAAGCAGAGATCCCAGTTTGCATGCATAAGAGCTGCTCTTTGACTTAAAACAAGTTGAGACATTTTCGTTTCCCAGCTAAACTTGTGGTAGTTCATAAGGGCAACATGCTTACACACATCACAGAGCTTGAACTGAAAGCCCTTAAACTACTTAAATAAATGACTAAGTCTTTATTGATTTTTTAGCAGAACTGCATTTTCCATTGTTTGCATTCCTAGTGCCCCCCACCCCCACCCCCGTTGGGTCAGAAAGAGTTGTTTAAACATCATTCATGTGTTTCCAGCTCTGTTTCACTTGTTATCTGGATGTTCTCTTACGAATATTTATCAAAAGTGACAGCTCTTGCTTGTAAAATCTTATAACTCTTTGATTCTGAGGAGCAGTACCTATACCACAAATATAAAAAGCTGGCAATCACTAATGTTTTTGGGCCTCCATGCTCCTGTAATAAGTAATGTATTGCTAGGCTACTGCATGAGTTATATACATCTATAATGCAACTTAATAGCCTTGTAATGCAGCTTAAGAGTAGGATTTAACCTGCCCTGTTTCTTTTAACCTGTTCAGTACTACTGGCTGACGTGGATTCTCAGAGACAGAACTTATAAACAAAGGGACTGTGTCTATATCTAGGGCTGTCACTGAACCCTTTACTCAACCCTCATTATGCCAGTCATTAAATATAATGCCCCCTTTGGCATGCATCTGTCCAGACACATGCAAAAACTGGATCGCCCAAAGAGATACCGTACTAAAAGGATACAAGGCCTAAATGACCTGTCCTACATAGACCGACTCAAAGCCTTCTCACTATACTCAGTATCCTACAGGCTGCTAAAAGGTATAAATGTTCATACATCCTATCCTTCAAAGCTACACTGGGCTGCATAAATCACACTTGTAGTGAAACAGTTGCAGTACTTCGGGCTCTTAGCTATACCATACCCCATGACATTTATATGACGTCAAGGTAAAGGAACAACATAATGTGTTGTGGGAGCACATTCATTAGTATAAGAGGTATGAGTTTGTTTTTTACATTTCATTGAGTGAAATTGGGGGAACAGGCGCATGGAAAACAAGACTTGATGTAAAGGAGTTGCAGTGGCAATTAAAGATGCATGCCACAGGACCATATGGTTTGAACGATATGGTGTCTGTGGCAAGAGTGCTGGGAAATTAAATCTTTTAATATTTAGTTGGTGTGGTATTAGATGGTTGACACACTTTATTTTTCAGTCATGTATCCAGAAAAACGTGTAAAAATGTATTTTAATGTAACTACTGTGGTATTTTATTGAAATTACTAATATGTATGTATGGATCTACTTTAAATAATTGAATTACCACTTTGCTGAATTGCAGAAGATAAAGACCACATTGCTGAAAACTCTTGGAACATCGTATTCTACCGCCAGGAAACTAACTACTTGGCCACCATGACAAAATTTGCCCTTTTCTCAACTGTAGTGCGAGCTCGGCATTGGTATATTTAGTTAGGGGGGTGTTGGGGGCACAGCTCCCGACTTTGGTGGGTTTCATTTGCTTCAGTTTGTATTTTGATTATTGGTGGCCAAGTGGTTAGTTTCCCTGTGGTAAAATACGAAGTACCGGGAGTTTGTTGAATTGTTTTCTTCAAAATGGTCTCAATCTTCCGCAATTCGATGAAGTGATAATTTGATTATTTAAAGTAGATACACACACACACACACACACACATATATATATATATATATATATATATATATATATATATATATATATGGATCTAGGACTTTTGAACAGAAGTTCAAAAGCCCAAATTCATTACCACAGAACACACTTTAACGAAAGCGCTTTTATCAAAAAAGCGCTTTCGTTAAAGTATGTTAAAAAAAAAACACAATCTACTTGAATGCAGGGGGGCAAACCCCCCTGCACACCCCCCCTACTTTAATATTCTCACTCTGAGGTCGCATTACAGTGGGGAAAAGGGAATTTTCCCTTACCGCACTGTAGTACGGCCGGAACAACAAGCATACTTACAAAGTGTTGCTTCGGTGAATAACACTTTCCTGCAAGTATGCGCACCAGATTGGGATTTGGTGAAAGATGCAGTCGAGCATCTGTACGGCTCTCATAGATATATATATATATATATATATATATATATATATATATATATATATATATATATATATATATATGTGTGTGTGTTTTTTTTGGGAGGGGTTTAAGGTTTTGTGTAATGTGATCAGTTTAATTATTAAACGTGATGGGAAGAGGGGTGGGAATTAATCCCAAAGTAGTGTAGGGACAAAATTGCTTAGATTGTGTTTCATTATCCTTTAACTGTAAGACTGTGGTTAACAAAGTTTGGTGCTGTGGTCAGCAAAAGTTTCACTGTATTTGTGTGACCCTAGTTATATCTCTGGAGATTGAGCTGTAATTCTGGCTTCACTTTGTATCGAGTTACATTTGAGTTAATGTTTGTCCTTTCCTGAAGATCCCACTTTATATCTATTACAACATTCACTACTTCAAATATGGCTGGTTTAGACTTTGATTACCATTTTCTAGTAATTACTTTTTTGGCAGCCACCAGAATTAAAGTTAACAAGACTTACCATATCTGGGCAATTCAGATCCTGTGTCCCAGTTCAAAAAAGAAAATTTCCTTAAGTACACCCATTTGCTCACCCAGTATTTCTGATAGAGTACTTTGGAGAGAATTTTTAAAGTCTTCTAACTCATTATAATCCCAAAACATATGTTCCCAGTTACCTCTTTTTTCCCCATCACACCTCCAACATTTGCCATCTACCTTAAGAAAATTCTTTGAAGTCTGCTTGGGATATAAAAATACCTGTGCAAACACTTTCAAGCAAAAATTCTAAGTCTTCTAGACTTTATGTATTGGACGCCATATATATGACCTGCAATTGTTTCTTTGTGAATTTTTATCCAGTATCTCTTCCCAATCTTTTCTAACCTCCTCTGATTAATTCCTGTAGTTACCATGCAATATTTTATAAATAATTATAATAATTATCCCTTTTAATACCAATGTCATTTATAGTTTCAACTAAAAACTGTCCCAGTTCATGCCTTTCACTTGAGTCACCTATCATTTTCTCTTTGCCTGTACTCTAATATCAATCTCTGATAGGGAAGGCAGTCTCTAACCTGCAGTCCAAATGTCTTTTTGGCCTCCTCCCATTCTTTTACGTTTCCCTCTCTGATTATTTGTTCCCAATACCTTGGTTCCTTTGTCAGTTTCTTTCAGTAAATTCCAGACTCCTCTTGCCTATTCTGTGTATCCCTAATTTCAGTTGTCCTTATCGGCAGAACTCCCTTTCTTCATTCCCGTCTTGGCTTAATTCTTAGAACACTTTTTGCTACTTTCTTTAAGCGCAACCTTGATGAGTGGATGGGACACCACAGATTTGTCCCAGAGGTTCCACCTGTGTCCCTCATTGGCAGTGGCTGACTGAGGTTTGTTTTTTGATGATAAACTCCTGGCTAGTCTTGTAAGGGCCCCAGGGCCATTAACCTAGTAATCTCCTATTATCCTACTATTACAATCAAAGTTTCAATCTCTTCTTATTTTTTCTTTCTCCCCACCCACTTCATCATCATCCCTTTCCACTTTCAGTTGTAACTTTCTGGTTGTGTTATGTATAAGAGCCTTAACTGTGTAGCCGTAGAATATACATTCAAGTCCAGTAATCCTAGATCATGTTGTTCTGTTGGAAAGATCAACTTGTCACACTTTACCATTGCCCTCTTCCCCTCCTAGATACAGTCCTACAACTCCTTGTTAATTGCTATCCACAGCTTCTCCTTTAGTTAATAAAAATAAGCCTGGACTGTGTATAAAACTAAAGGGACTAAAAAACATTTACTCCTTGTATCCTGTTATCCATATCCATAGAAAACCGCTTCCATTCTCAGTTTTTGCTTCATCTTTTGTTTAGTCTCTTCCCACATATCCTTAGCTGCCGTAACAGAGTCTTTTTTAATCCATACTCTTAAACACTTCATTTTATCATTCCCCCATAAATATTGCTGAACAAATTCATGTGTGGGTACATAGTTTACAGCTATAGTCCTTTTATCTTTATTAATTTTATATCCGTAAAAAATTTAATCTGTCTCAATATGTTCCAGGATACTAAGATGTCCTTTTCTGTTTTTTCCGGTACAAAATAATATTGTCTGCAGATAAAGCCAACTTTTTTTTTATTACCACACCAAATATTTCCTTGAATGTACGAGTCTCTTATTTTCTTTCCAATGGTCCTAAATATAACGCAGATAACACAGGGGAAAGAGGGTGCCTCTGGCTGGTTCCTCTGTTTAGACATAACTTATCAGAGAGGAACCCTTCCACTGTGATTTTTGCTCCACTGTCTTATATATTTGCCTAATTAACCTTATTATTGTATTAGGGAATGCAGATGCTTTCATTGCCCTACTCATAAAATCACAGCTTACTCTGGCGAACTCTTTGTCTGCATCAAGACCCATGAACAACAGTAGTTTTTTCTAGCATTCTGATTCCCACTGGATCATAAATTTTCTCTTAACATTGTCAAATGTTTGCCTCTACTCCACAATACCACATTGAGTCATATATATGGATTCACTTCAGAAGCTCAAAATACTGAAATCTCGAATTTCAGTATCTCGAACCCAAGAAGTGGAATCCACAAAACAACGAAAAATAAAAACCGCGAATACCGGAAGTTTTGAATTTCACGGTTTTACTACACACACACACACACCATCCACCACACAAACACACACAATCACTCTACTACATGAAAGCAGGAGGGCAAGCCTCCCTGCACCACCCATGTGGGGGGCTGCGCGCCCCCACACCCCCCCTACTTAAATATTCTCACTCCAAGGTTGCACTACATACAAACACACACAAAACACCACCACACAAGCTACTTTCTCTTCGCACACACACATCACAGCAAAAAAACACACTGATACACACCACAGCCCCTACCCAAACCCCTTAACACACACACACACTTACCTGAATACATAACCATAGCGAATCTTTAGAAGCGTGAAATTCAAAATCTCCGGTATTCAAGGTTTTGAATTTCGTGCTTCTAAACTTTCGCTGTTATGTGGATTTGGCATCTTGGGCTTGAAATAATGAAATTTGAGATTTCAGTATTTCGAGCTTTGGAACAGAACCCATATATATATATATATATATATATATATATATATATATATATATATATATATATATATATATATATATATATATATATATATATATATATATATAGTTTTGTCAATATGTTTGCTGTTCTTTTAACCATTATAGCCATACTCACTTTAGAGTTAAGGTTTTAATTTGAAATGGACCTATATAAAGCTGGATCAGATGGTCTTTATCGTCTTTAGGTATTACAGCCAGCACAGGCTTTTTTCTGGGATGTTAGTGCCTCCACTCCTTTTAAAATACTGTTAAACAAAACTTTCCCAGTCTTTATTACTTTCTTCCGTCCTAGCTTCCAAATTCCACCGAAATACCATTTATTCCTGGAGACTTTCTTGCAGATTAGTTACATCACTGTTTTTATCTCATCTCTTCCTATTTTAACTGTTAATTGTTGAGCCTCATCTACCTCTAACCTTGACATCTTTAATTATTCCATAAATATGTAAACCTGTGCTTTTTCCTGATTTCCACATTCTTTTGCTTTATTAAAATTTTCATAAAATTTCCAAAATATTTCATATATTTTTACAGGAGTTCTGGTTATTTTTCTTGTTATATGTTTCCTGCGTTTAGTAACAACCCTTTCTATTTTCTGTTGCTTAAGCCATTATGCTAAAAGTTTTTGTGCTCTGAAGTTATCATCAAACAACAGTTGCTTAACAACAGCCTTTATAAACACATGCATGTTATCCAGGTATTCCCCTTAGTTTTTATTTTGCATTCTGAAGTTGCACATCTTCTTGTTCTGTTCGATCCCCATAGTCTGCTAATTCTTGTTACTACTTAACCATGTCTCTCTTTCTTTTATTTCTACTTTGTTTTTAAACTCCACTTTCATTTTATCTTATCCTACTCACTAGCTCATTTTATCTTATCCTACTCACTAGCTATAACCTCAACATAACTTTTTATCTTCTGTAATAATTCCCAAATAATTTCCACTACCTATTCCTTAAATTACTTGATTTTAACAGATAGATGGGGAAGGAGCAGTGTCTTATTTTTACTTCCTTACCCTTCATTTTTATCTTACTTGTTATTGGTACATGGCCTGAAATTGTTATTAGATATGTATCAAAGCTCTCAATTAAATGCACATGTTCATGTGAAATGTAATTTCTGTCTAGCCTAGCCCAGTTATTGTAGCTAGAAGAATAATATGTAAATTCTCTCTTGATTTCCTACTGCTGAATTTACATCTTCCGTACCAAATATTTTCAGAATTTTTTTCAGAAATCTACCCTGTTTTGTTATATTTTCTATTCTATTACAATGACCCTTGATTGGATGGAAGTGTTTTTTTTTTTTTTATTGAGTACTCCCCTATCGTACTATATAAGATCTGAAGAAGGATATTTCCGAAAGCACTTATTGTTTAAGAAAAAACAGGGGATTGCATTTTATTTCATTTTACTTGTCCTATGTTCTACGTTTTATTAAAGGATTCAGTTGTTCATGGTGGTGTTTTTGTTTTTTTACTTACTATTATATTCTCTATTCTAGGTCCCCCAGATACGTAGTTATTGTTGCAAATCAAATTCTATTCCCCACCTATAAGTAATATGCCTATTGAGAGCAGATTTTTCTCCCCAAAATTGTTTAAGCTGCATGTTAGTAGTTTTAGGTGTAATATAAATACATGTCAGCTTAATCTTTTTTCCTTGCCAGTAGCCCCTTACTACCACAGATCTACTATTATTATCTTTTCCCCCTCTTCTAGCACTACTGGAGCCCTCTAGCAGTTAGTATGTGTATACCCCTTTTCCTTTATCCCTGATCCCCTGCTGAATATCCATTCTGAAATCCTTTCTTTATCAAATCCACATTCCCAGTGTGACATCCCCATGCTGGACCAATAATCAAGGATCCTGAATCCTCACCACTGACACTGAAGAGGGGCGTTCACTTGGAATAAAAATTGATACACTCAGTATTTCCATATGCAGACCTCTCTGCATCAAGCATAATTTCCCTTAAAAGCATTCTGAGAACACGCTCAGTCTGGGGGCTGGTTGCTCTGTATATCTGTCCAGACCCCCAATAAGACTGCCCACTGGCACAACTCCGAGTTGATTCCTTAGCTGGTGTTCCAAGCTAAGTCCGCTCACACTCTCTGTGAAACCAGTGCTTTGTGTCCCTGCTCCAAGCAGCTGCCACACATGCATCACAGACACACACACACACACATACACACACACACCTGGGAAAGGCTTGCACAGATTTGCTGTGCCCTCTTCTGCCCAGACTATAAGGTAAATATGACTGCTACCAGAACCCCTGCCAGCTTCTTTAAGGCTCTTACAAGGGTACCCAATTATACTGAGTGAAATTAATATTAATACAAATAATAATGCTGACTAAACAGCAAGGCTTTCAAGAGTGACCAGAGTTATCACCAAATAAATATATGCAGATATTATCAAAGCTTAAATATTTTCTAAAAAGGACCAGCCTCAGTGAAAAGTTTAAACCTAATAATAAATAATAAAAGAACATGAAAATACTGAATATCTTTTTACAGTAAACACCCAAGTTTCAGTCACAGAGAATATTAAAATAACACGGATGGAAAGTTTCACACAGTTATAGAAAAACAGTATTTAGCTAGACTCATCATCTTTTCCTAACTGATCTAGAGAATAACTGTTCATACTTATTGAATAGACCAAGGCAGAATGTGGTTGAGTAGTCCTTGTTGTCATATCCAAGACAGAATACAGAATGCTGCTGAGCTGCTGAGACTTCAGTCTCCTCTAATATTAAAACATTATTTCTGTACAGAATGACATCACATATATCTGGTCATCTGATTCTGTTTCCTGCACTTTCCCTCATCACTGGAAGCTACCAGGGTTTAGCACCTGTGTGCTACTATACAGACAGAGCTTTGCTCAGATGTGGTGCAGCTGGTGGAAGACATAAAACAATTTCACTCTTCCTACAAGAGCTACCAATTATTCTCTAGCCCAGACATTGCATCTCTGGCTCCATTCAAAACTATGGGATACCATCTTTATGACTTAACCCAAAAAGTAATTTCATTTGAAATATATTTTGCAAAGTCAGGTGGATTAAGATTAACCTCTTCACTTCCAGTATATGCTGTTACAATGTATGCATTTAATTCTGTTACAATAATACATGTACATTTCTTTTCATTCCAGCAGGGCACACTGTTGATGCATTTTAACACAAGCAAACCTCACAAATACATTTTCAGCACAAGCATCTGTACAAATGACATATACTTATTTACAAAATTCCAGCTAGCTCTGCTGGCATATGTTACAAATCCACTGCCCTATTTCTCATGGCATGGCTGGCAGTACCTTCTATTGTCATATCAAGTTCTTTCCAAATGTGTCTCCTGTAGCATTTCTGTTTCTACTCTGCATTTCTTTATATAATGCAATACTGCATAATTTTTGTCTATAACCGTGAGACCATTCACATTCCAAGATAACATGGAAAGTGTCTCCATTATGATACAACATTATTATTCCCACCTATTGTATATGACAGGTTTTTCAGATGTCTTTTTCCATCTTTTTTGTTGCATACTCCCACTAATGTTTGGCATGTTGATTTTTCATACAGCTATTTCTCATCTTCTCCATTTGAATCTGTGTCACATTTTACAAGCCTTTATGTTTTAATGAAAACCCTAAAAAACACACCTGCAGAACATCCCCATAACTTAAAAAGTTAGTACAACCACAGAACTATGTACATCTTCAAGTAAAGTTTAACCCTTATAATAGGAACAGTTGTCCTAAATAGACATCTGCACACACAGGTATTATCTGACTTAATGTTAAGGTTATCCATGTTAAGACACATGTTACTGTCTGTGCTCCTACTTTCAGTAATTGCTGTCTGATCTTATTTCCCCATTTCCAGATGGAAAAACGTATTAGCCGTACATATATTATGGTCTGTGTACTTTTTCACTCTATCCCCCACCTCAGTGGCTCACGATTACAGGATATTAACTTGATCATACTTTTGTCCAGCCTTTTTTTTTTTCACTTGCTGCACTGTAGTGCCTACATTTCTTAATACTAAAGAAGGTGAAAGAAAGAAAAAAAGGCATCCATTTCCTCTAGCATTTTGTCACATATAATATATGATAATGCTTTACTGTATAAGACTTAATTTATATCATGAAACATTTTTGAAATACTCTTATGAAAAGAAATTCTTTTACTTACTGTTACCTTTTTCCTTCCTCTTCACTTCTCCTTAGTGTCCTTCATTAATGACATGAAGCAGGGCAAATGATTTTGTTAATCTTGTGAAGGACTGAAAGACAACACAAATCCAGTCTTTCCACTTTTTCTTGTACAGCCATTTTTCTCAAATGCAATTGATGCTTTGTAATTTCACATTCATTCATTAAGTTCTATGTTGCTTGTCTTCCTCTTCATCTGAATTTCCCGACTCCGGACTCTGGTTCAATTCCAAGGTACTCCCGATTCTTCTAGACAACTCCTGTGCTTACCTCGGTCTCTCAAGAAATTTTCCTTTGGAACACTGTAAAAGGTTTCACTGGTAAAGTCTATCTTTGACCTTTATTATCAGAAGAATGAAAAGTAGAGTCCCCTTCTGCTTAATGGCTATCTTTTTGATGAACAAACAAACTTTTGTATTTCTTCCTTAGCTTGTTGTGCATCAACAATGCCTTTGATCTTCCAGGAAAAAATATTTGAAAGACAGTTGGATATAGCAGTTTCAATCTCACACCTGCTTCTCGACATTCCCTAATTGCTGGAATAAATTTGCTTCCCTTCTGCCTGATGTAAACCCCTTTTGGTATGTACCTCACAAGACATCTACAACAACTGGTAAGGCCACAGAAATACCTCACAAAGAGGATCGCCGGCCTCAAACAGATGCCCTACACAGACCGTCTCAAAAAACTCCAGCTTTACTCCGTCGCATATCGCCTACTCAGAGGCAATCTCTGCCTAACATACAAAGCTATGTCAAACCCAAAGCTTGTGGACATGCTCTACTTAAAGAAATCCCAATCCCTCCGAGCTACATGCTCTGTGGACCTAAACCTTGTCACCACAATAAACAGAACATGTTGGAGGGATAGGTTCCTGTCCCAGAGACTTCCCACACTCTGGAACAAACTACCTATCTATATCAAACAAAGCTCCTCATTAGCACTCTTCAAGAAAAATCTTGGTGATTGGATGGGAGATAGGAAATTCACCCCGGTGATCACTTCTGTGACTCTGCTTGACAGTGGCACAGGAAAATAATTTTCTTGGGTGGCAAAAGCCAGGGTACCGTTTGGCAAGGCTTATATAGGCCCTAGGGCCAATAGCCTAGTATCTACCTATGAACCTATGTACAGTGAATAATCATTTTCCATAAACACACTGCTGTCTTCAACTTTTAATATTGTTACAGAAAAATGTTATGTCTCATGATTATTCTTCACAAAATGCATATTAACTTGTAGTTCATTCACAAACTAGTCAAATACAATGTTATAATATGGTCATGTCAAAAGAAAAAAATGAAAAATAGGTTCATGATTATGCAGAATATAGTTCCACATAAGTTGTAGCTTTATATTTCAAGTGTCTTACAGTTGCACGCTCTCTGTTTGTACTGACAGCTGAAGGCAAAGTAAGTGCTGAAGGAGATAAGGGATGTTATGATGTTATACTATGCTTAAAGAGTCTAGTTTCAGACTGCTAATAAAGAAAAGAAATGTGCCAATAATCTTTTAAAACCAGATTAATTAACTGTTCACTCTGGCCGTCTCAAGCTACGGGGATGAGTCTTTGTAAGGATAACTGTAAGATAGTGTGTACTGGTGTTGAATGTTACAAGGTTAAAAGATAAATTCTTAGACAAGTTGATCTGTTTTAAAAAGGTACATTTGTCAAGTGTTCACGTAAACCTCAGAGAGAGAGAATCACAAGTAATGAGGACATTTTTAAATAACATTCATTTCTTGAAAGTAATGTAACATCAAAGTTCTACTTGCCTGAAATTGATAAGAAAAAGTATATATATGTAGTGTTTTTCCTTTGTTTTTGGAGACTGATTTGAAAATCTTGGCAGACAATATTTCAGCGCTGTTTATGGAATAAATCAGTACTTTGCACAATCTGAAGTGTTTTTCTTGACTCAAGACTAAAAGGTGAAACTCTTTTTTTATTTATTTGTGAACTTTAACATTTGGTGCCTTAAGACTCAAGATTCTGAACTTTGATATTGCTGCAGGGCAGTGTGAAATAAATTACAACGGCCCATCACAGAAAGTCTTCTGTGAATTCCCCACTGTTTTGTATGGGATATTCATAGATTCATCAGATACCTAACTATTCAGGCTGTGCAAACTGCTGCTAGACTAAATGCAGAAAATGTATTTGTGGAAAATGTTTTTTTTTTTTTCCCTCTGTCTCAGATAATTGAGTGTTAGGTGTATGTAAAGTAATAGTGGGAGGACCCCACAAGCAAGAAGGAAAAATATATTAATGTGTATGCACATAGAATTAAAGGGAAATTAACACAAGGAGATCCCATGTGTCGAGGGCGGTACCCTCAAAACTAAAAGGTAAGAGGCATAAGAGATGTTTTGTTTTGTTTAATGTATGAGTAAAAAGAGAGAGAAAAAAGTTAAATCACTTTCATGAGCCCACAGCACATTGGGACATAGTTGCGACTGTGTGAAATTATCCTCAGAGGGTCTGAAAGAGTGGTCAGTTCTGGACATAGTACATATCCACCCCATTATCCCATTTGTAGTGCTGGAGCTGTAAACTTTGAGCTCATGGTGGAATGAAAGCAAGGGGGTGCTGTGGGAAATGGCTGATCAAAACCTTTCCTCTGTCATTGCACAATGACAGAATCCTTACCCTTCGCTCTCCGAATGGTGTGCGAATTGATGTAATCATTTTTTTCTCTGAATTACCAGGATCTGCAGGGTAAGTCTTAATAGGGAAAATGGAAACAAAGTTAAGCAAGCAGGATCAAATCCCTGTAAAGGGAACATTTGCATATTTTATGTATCACAATTGTGGGAAAGAAAGTTGTGTTTAAATAAATGGTTTGAGCTTACTAAAAATTGCCCTGGAGAAGTATTTCCATTAAATGGAACTTATGATAAGGATACATTAGTGAAACTGAAGGGTATTTTGGAAGAAAAGAAAAACAAAGTAAGTGGAGAACAAACGGCAGTACTACTTTGACAGATTTAAACCATCTGCTTCTGGTAGTTACTTCAAATGAAATAAGAAAATAGTTTCTTGAGAAGGTTGAAGTAACAGATTTTCCTCTCACAGGGAATGCACTAATAGACAAAAAGATAGGGTTGTTAAATAAAATTACAGAAGTGTGTCAAGTTAAGACAGATTGGTCTAAAATACAGGCATGTAGGCAAAATAAAGGGGAAGCCCCTGCAGATTGTTTGAGTTGTCTCAAGACAGTATTTGCTAGACATTCAGGAATACCAGACCTAGAAGAACAAGGTAAGCCAACTATTGCAGCTGATTGTGTGCATGGTTTGCAAGCCCCTGTACACAATCAAATAAAATAAGTGCTTATAGACAGGCAGGGAAAGCTCTTAGAGTCCTTACTGAGTGTTGCAAATCACTGTACTGAGTATCAGGAAAAAAGGAGAAAGGATACTGAGCATAAGCTATTAACTTTGCAAATAAGGCAACTAGAAGCCCCAAAGGGACAGGGCAGAGGAACGGGAAGAGGAATTGCCATTGGATTTAGTAAGAGTGCTGATTGAAGGGAACAAGGTGCAGCTGGTTAACAACAATGAGCTGGCTGTGCCCCTCCTGCCTCATCTGATGGATCGTGCTTCAGTTGGGGTGAAGCAGGACATTGGAGAGGAGAATACCCACACAAGTGAATGTCGAGAGTCCAAGACACCTGGACTGAATGGCAGAAAAGGTATAACAATGCTGATTTCCTCCAGCACCTCCTCAAATTGGAAGGAGTCAGGAATCACCCTATTGTCTATGTCAGAATAATAAAATAGAAATAAATCTTGACCCTTTGCTGCCAGTAGATCCAAAGTGACCCTATGTTAAGGTAGAAATAAATTCAAAGAAAATTCCTTTCCTGGTGGACACTGGAGCCACTAGGACTGTATTAAAAGTTATTTCAGATAGTCAGATGCGAGTATCAAAACATAAAGTAAAGGCAGTTGAAGTAACAAATACTACTGTTACATATTCTGTCTCAGAACCTATACCCATTTCTTTAGGACCGACTAAAGAAAGGTATTCTTGTCTTTTGAGTACTACTGCACCAGTAAATTTTCTAGGGAGAGACCTGTTATGCAAACTGGGTTGTACTATTTACTGTACACCAGAAGGGGTGTATTTGGATGTTCCAACAGAATCAGAGGAGAAGTCTTAGCAGAAGATAAGAAACAGCCTTTTGAAGGCATACAGACAGCTGCAAAACTGCTGCAGCAAGTACCTGCTGACTTATGGTCAAAACATGCTAATGAGGTAGGTGTATTAAAATCTGCAGAACCAGTAAAAATAAAATGGAATCTGTCTTAACCTCTCAATATAGTTCCACAGTATCCATTGAAACCAGAAGCAGAGCTGGGAATCAAACTTGTAATTCAGTCCTTGATACAGTAAGAAATAATAGTGCCAGCTAAAAGCCCTTGTAATACTCCTATTCTCCCTGTGAAAAACCCAGGAAAGGGTACTTACAGGTTTGTACAAGATTTGAGGGCTGTAAACAATGCAGTATTACAAACTTTTCCTATGGTTCCAAAACCAGCAACAATACTGAGTTGCATACCCTACAACAAAATGTATTCTGTGATAGATCTGTGTTCAGCATTCTTTTCTATACTATCCATCCTGAAAGTCCGTTTCAGTTTGCTTTTACTTGTAAAGGACAGCAGTATACATGGACATTGTTGCATCAAGGATACACTGAATCTCCTTCATTTTTCTCTCAAATTCTAGAAGAGGGTTTGGAAGATGTGATATTTCCAGGTGGGTCTGTGTTAGTGCAATATGTAGATGATTTACTAATGACATCTGATTCTTTTCAGCAGTGTCAGCCTGGATGTCCTCCATTTTTTTAGCTATTCTTGCAGGAAAAAGGACACAAGGTGTCAAGAGAAAAAGTACAGCTGTGGTCATCTCAGATACATTATTTTGGTCATCTGATATCTCGGGGTAGCAGGCAGATGTTACCATCTCGTATTAAGGCAATAGCAAAAGCCCCACCTCAAACTACTCAGACTCAGCTGAGATCTTTCTTAGTTATGACAGGATATTGCAGATAGTGGATTTCTAACTATGCGGAAATTGCTAAACCTTTGACAATTCTTTTAAAACTGCATACACCAGAGCCTCTCCCTTGGGATAGGAAAGAGGAAAAAATAATTTCACAGTTTAAAAGCAAGCTTTAGCTATTGCCCCAGCTTTATGGTTAGTGGATTATGGAAAGACGTCATTTTATTTTGTCATGAAAGAAATGGATTTGCATAGGGAGTGCTTGCACAGAAACCTGGGGACAATTATTGTCCATTAACTTACTATAGTACAGCACTTGATTCTCTTACAAAGGGACTTGCACCATGTTGAAGGACAGTGGCTGCTGCCGCCATTGTAGTTGATCTTGCATAGTCGGGTATGATCTTACAGTTGTGGACCCTCATTCTGTATCATCTCTCTTACTTAAAATGGAAACTCAACCCCTCTCGATTGCATGTTTAACTAAATATGAACTTACATTTCTTTCTAATACATCTGTTTCTCTGATACACTGTCATGTTCTAAATCCTACATCTTTGTTAAATACTGCTGAGGATGGTGAAGAGCATGATTGTGTGTGTGGCTAACTATCTGCTTTCTCCTAGGAATGACTTAAAGGACACTCCTATACCCAATG
This sequence comes from Protopterus annectens, assembly GCF_019279795.1. Lineage (NCBI taxonomy): Eukaryota > Metazoa > Chordata > Ceratodontiformes > Protopteridae > Protopterus > Protopterus annectens. The sequence goes on along the minus strand of NC_056743.1, from coordinate 1,091,090,659 downwards.
ATAAACTGGACCTTATTTGTGGATGGCTCCATTGGAAGAAATCGAAATGGAAATCTGGTCACAGGAATATCTGTCTGCACCAATAATAATGTTTTGCTTCAGCAAAGACGTGAGGGCATACAATTCTGCCCAGGTAGCTGAGTTAGTGGGTCTACAAAGGGCTTGTGAGTTACCCAAAGACAAGTTGCTAATTTCTACACTGATAGTCATTATGCTTTTAGTGTAGTACATGATTTTGTGCAACTTTGGAAGCAGAGAGGATTTTTAACTTCAGCAGGAACTCAGATTAAAAATTATTTTTTGTCAATGCATTATTAGATTTGCTTTTGTTGCCTAAAGAATTAGCAGTAGTTAAATATAGTGCCCATCAAAAGGGTATAGATATTGTTTCAAAAGGAAATAATGTGGCAGATCAAGCTTCTTAGCAAGTTGTAGAAGGACTTTATGCAAATTTTCATGTGATGTTATTACAAGACTCTAACAATAATGATGTGTTTCATTTTAAGAGAGTATCAGCTTTCCAAGCTGAAGCATCACAGGGAAAAGTTCAAAGGTGGGCTAAAGACAGATGCAGTAAATCTGCCGACGGGTTATGGCATCATCCAGACGGCTGACTGGTGGTGCCTGCCTCCTTGCTACCTTACCTGGTAAGGGGCATTTCATTTACCAGTCCGTGCAGGTAAGACAGCCTCATTTAATCAGATTAACCACAGTTGGTATGCCCCTCATGTCTCCCCTTTGATCCTTCAATATGTTAGTAATTGTAAAGTATGCCTAGATCATAATGTTAGCAAAAATGCAAACATTAGGGCTGCATGCTTACCACCACCTTGGGGACCTTTTGTAAATGTGCAGCTGGACTTTGTCCAGATGCCATGGGTCCATAATTTACAATTTATATTGGTGGTGGTTGTGCTTTGCATGTTTTCTGCATAAGTGGAAGCTTACCCATGTCACAAAGCAGGTTTTGTAACAGTTGTTAAAAAACTTGTATTTGAATTTATGCCTAGATTTGGTGTACTTTTTACTGTCAGTAGCGACCAGGGAACTCATTTTAACAAGTCCCTGATTAGAGAACTATGCAAGATTTTTAATATTATGTTAAGTCTTCACTGACCCAACCATCCAGTCATCTGGTTTAGTAGAGAGGGTTAAGGAACCTTGAAAGTAAGATTTCAAATATTTGTGCTGAGACATACCTTAAATGGCCAGAGGCACATCCCTTAGCCCTAATGAGTATGAAGAGTACATTAAATACTACAAGGAGACTGTGTCCCAGTGAGAAATTAATGGGAGACCCATGGCCCTTCCAGCTACTCCCCCTGTGTCTAATGAAGAATGAACTCTAATGGATAATATTATATAGTCTTACTTCACAAAGCTTATTAATTTCTTGCATACTATGAAAATGTATGAGATTCTTCAGTCATTTGTTAATTATGGCAGTGTCAATTAATGAAATTCAGATAGCATATTAAGGCATAGATATGTATCTAGAGGAATTTCTAATAGACAATAGGATCACTACTGAAGCATACAATTTTTTGAAGGTTGAATTTCCTACATTGGCCACTATCGTAGGAATACCCAAGATTCACAAAAGCATTGTAACCCCCCCCCCCTCCATCCAATTGTATCTGGTAGTCACTCTAAAATGTTCCCCTTAGGAGTTGCTATTGATACATGGTTAAAACACATCTGTGAAAAAATTCCCCACATGGCCAAAGATTCATGGGAGTTTTTGGGAGGTCTCACCCCAATTTATGGAAAGAAGGGTTGCTTTACACAACTATTGATGTTGTAGACCTTTTTTCTTGTATCCCTAAGCAAGAGGGTTTGGAGGGATTTTGTAATAGCATAAGAAAACATGGCAATTTAGAGTGGGATACTGTCTGCCTTATTCTGGAGTGTATGTCGATTGTGCTGGACCACAACTATATCTACTCTGTAGGTGAATACTATCGGCAGACCAGGAGGGTAGCAATGGGGGCTGCATATGCCCCCATGTATGCCAACTTGGTCATGCTAGATTGGGAAGACACTTTCATCTTCGGCAGTAGATTTTTTAAGCACATTCGACATTACTCCAGATTTTTGGATGATATTTTTATCCTTTGGGATGGTTCACTTGATTGTCTAAATTCCTTCATAGAATATTTAAACAACAGTAGCAAGTTTTTGAAATGTACTTATACAAGCAATACAGAGGGTACTGTGTATTTGGACACCTATATTTCTAATGATGTTAATGGATTTAAGCCACGTATATACAGGCAAAGTACCTTTTCTTATAGTTATCTTGACTATTGTAGTAATCACCCAAGAAAGTTAATGCAAAATATTTTCAAAGGACAATGCATACGAGCTGCTCGTTTGACATCTATCTACATGGATATGGTAGATGAAACTGACTTTATTACATCTTTAGTAAAAGGGGATACCCGAAACATATGATGGAAGATGTTAAGAAGTATGTAGTGGAAGAATAGGGTAACAAATATCTTCCCCTTTTAGGTTTAAAAAAAAGGGGGGCGATGTAGTTAAGGTTAATAATGATAATGACAATGATATTAATTACCAAAGAGCTTGCATAGTAGAATATACCCCTCATGTGAATAAGGTTAAAAGTATTTTGACAAATAATTGGAACATCCTGATGGCTGACAATGAAATTAAGGACATTATAAGTGATAAGCCCACCTTTGTTTTCAAGATGGGCTGCAACATTAAGAAGTATTTGGAACAGGATAGTGTTGGAAGGGGGGTAGATACAAGAACAAAATATACAACCAAATGTGGTTGTTGTAATCAATGTCAAGCCATTTTGAAAGATGATGAAATTATTTTAAATAACGTAAGTAAAACTAGAATTAAATTCAGGCAAGGTAATTGTATTTCCAAGTTAGTAATAAACATTTATTTTTTTATTATTTTTTTTATTTTACATTTGTTGACCAGACTAGTCCAGCTGGGTATATGTCCATTTTCAGCAGAGGCCCGGGGAGAAAAGCTCCTCGAAAACACAGTGTAATTTATAATAAATTACAGTTTTTGCATATGCAGGTACATCACCTATTTAAGCAATTCTTAACACTTCATTACATGTCTGCTTACTGAATCCTAGTACATATCATATATGGATAGTTATAAGAAAATATTAATAATGACATACAATTAATATATAAAAGCACATTTTCTTTATGGTTAACAGAAAGCAACTAGTATATACAGGTGTAGTTATAGGTGTCTTGCGATAAATGGGGTAATTAGTCGGGGTTCGCACTTGGACATAACCAATGTGATTTAAGGTATAGTTGCAGATTGTTTTTAAATAGTGTTATTGAGGAAAGGGAGGTCAGGTCACTGGGGAGTGAGTTCCAGGTTTTGCCCATGGTATTAAGAGTCACCAGCCATATTGTTGGTTTTACCTGTTTGTACTAGTATTTTGTTAGATGAGCATGGGGTCTTAAGGTTATTGTAGGGGGTTATGAGGTTGGTAAGAATTGGTGTATTAGTAGGCTGATACAAGATTTTGTGGGCAACTGTTAATTGGTTAACTAGTAGTGCATTTGGCAACTCTAGCCATCCTAGTTGTTCCAAATTAATACAGTGATGGGTTCCGAACGCAGATCCTGTTGCAAATCTGGCAATATTATTGTAGGAGAGAGTCAGCTTGTTCAGGTTGTTTTTAGACAAGTTAGTATAAATAGGGGAGGTGTATAGGAGATTAGAGATTAGCTGGGTATGGACAATAGTAGCCCTCGCTAATGGGGTCAGAAAGGGTTTGATTCTATAGAGGGAGCCTAGTTTGTTGTTGACTGTTTTTATAGCACTGTTAATGTGAGTATCAAAGTTAAGGTTATCAATTAGTACCCCTAGTAATTTTGTAGTTGTATCAGGAGATATGATAGCACCGTTGTTTGAAGTAACAGTAATGTTAAGTGGGGAGGCCCTATGGGTGGGAGTGAATAGTAGGAGTTTTTTTTTTTTTTGGGGGGTTCAAGATGAGGCAACAATGTAGAAGCCATTACTCAACTGTATTAAACACATTTTGGGTGAAGGTCTGAAGGTCTGATGGAGAGGTGGCTGAGCATATTAATGTGGAATTATCTGCATATTGTATACAGGTAGCTTGATGTATTACAGAATGTAGGTCATTGATAAAAATAGAAAATAGGAGAGGTCCTAATATAGAGCCTTGGGGGACACCAAGGGCAATGGGGAGGTGAGTAGATAAGTTGTTCTCCCACAGTACAGCCTGCTGCCTGTTGTTTAAGTAGGATTGAAACCATTGTATAGCCAGCACATCTAGTGACAGGTGTTTTAAGTATGTTTATGAGAAATTGGTGGCTAACCATATCAAAGACTTTAGAGAGATCAATAAAGAGGGCTGAGGATAGAGTGTTATTATTGCGATTTTTGTTAATACAGTCAGAGAAGGATAAGAGGGCAGTGGTGGTGCTATGAAATGGCCTAAAACCATGTTGGCAGTTAGCTAATAAGTTATCTATTAGGTGGTTTAACAGTTGTCTAGGAATGCATTTCTCCATGATTTTAGCCAGTGGAGATAATATAGCAATAGATCTATAGTTTGAAAATTCATTCATGTACATGGCCAAGTGCATGGCATGTTCATGTTACTATAAAGTAAAAACAGAGAGGAGTTCAAAAAAGAATTTATGATCATTTATGTAGTATTAGGAGAATGGACAGTAACAACGCTTTGTATAGGCACATAGAAAAATGTGGGGATGGCCATGTATTCAAGTTTGCTATTTTGGAACATATAAGGATTGACCCCTGGGGGGATAATTACAAAGCTACCTTGGGTTACAAAGAGATTTGGTGGCAATTATTAACTGATGCTTCCACATTGCCTGGTCTTAATGACCATATAGCCATCAAACCAATATTACTTAAATGGAGTTAAACAAACGTAATCAAAATGTGTATGGAATGTTCATATTATGTATGTGTAGTATCTCAATTAGATAGGGGAATTCATTATATATAAGAATAATTTGTTATTAATTTTAAGATATTCTGACGTGGTGTGTGACATTTACTAAATATTTACATACATGTTACATAGTCTTATAAATCACCCATTTACTAGAGCAAGTCCCTTTAATAAAAAAAATACCTTGGAATGTGGACCATTCTGTAAAACAGTAAAATCTTTCTCACAAATATAAGCACATTGTTTACACATACCACTTTTAGTGGTATGCTGAATAGAATTATTCCCTTTCTTTCTTATTGAACTTCCTTCATCAAAAAGGTTTTTAAAAACATTTCCTGTCTTATAAGTGAATCGTGGTTCATTCCCTATAATATTTAAAATATGGGGATTGGTTTTAAAAATACTCCATTTATTTCTGAAAATGATCTTCACCATAGCTGTCTGTCCATAATATTGTAAAAATCACGTTTCTGTGTTTAATCAGCACATATATCCTCATTATAATCATTAGTTAGCCCTGTACTTAAAAGTGGTTTGCATTTTTCCCCATTCAGACTGAACATATTGTCTAATGTCCCTGACCAAAGAAGGGGGATATCTCCTATCCAAAAACATTTAAACCACCTTATCTAATTCTGGACCTAAGTTTAATCTATAAGAGGTCACCTTTGCTATTCTTATACACTGACCCGTAACAAGACTTTTCTTATGACATAGAGGGTGATTACTAGTGAAATCTAAATAGGAATTAGTGAATGTAGCCTTCCTGTAAATCTTAGATTTAAAACCACTGCTAGTGTGTTCAGTAAAGGTGTCCAAATGATTAATTCCCTTTTGGCTAAAGCTATATGTGAATCCAAGAATTCAGAGGCCTTATTAAGATAATCTACAAATTCTTGAATATTCTTCAGGTCCTTTCCATAAAATAAAAATATCATCCAAAAATTGAACATAGAGAACAATGCTCTGAAAAATGCAGACTTGAACACTGCTTGAATTTCCCATTGTAATAACACCACATTTGCATATATATTGGGGCACAGCAGACTCCCATATCCACCTCTCTTTTCTGTCTAAAAAATTATTCCTCAGAAATTATGACATTGTTATCCAAGGCCATCATCATTTGTCAGACATTTCTGCCGGTCTGCCTTTGTCTCCCCTTCCAGCTTCTAGGTTAGAGGTTAAACTTTTTCTCAAAGGCGTCCTTTATATTAGACATTCCAGGAAACCTATTCCTCCTCAGAATTTGAACTTTGTTTTGGAGAAACTGACTGTGGCTCCATTTGAGCCTGCAGCTACAGCTTCCTTGCAACACTGTACTTGGAAAATTGTTCTGTTGCTAGTTTTGACTTCTGCCAGAAGGGTATCTGAGCTTAAAGACTTAATGGCTTCCCCACCTTTTCTGATTTTCCATAAGGACAGGGTCTCTTTGCGTACTAGCCCTTTCTTTATGCCCAGGTTTGTGAATGAGTTGTCTCTTAACCAATCTATTCATTTGCCCACCTTTTTCCTTCTTCACAATTGTCTAGTGAGAGGATTTTACACACCTTGGATGTGCGTAGACAACTTGGATTTTATTTGGATAAAACTAAGGCTATCAGGAAACCTGATCAGCTTTTTGTTTCTTTTTATCCCAGGGCTCTGGGATGGCTTGTTTCCAAGCAGGCTATTTTCTCTTGGATTTCAAAGGCTATTTCTTTTTGTTATGTTTTCCATGGGAAGAGCCTCCCTTTTTATGTTAAGGCTCATTCTACTAGGGATGTGGCTTCTTCGAGTGCTTTCTTTAAGGGTTTGAATACTAATTCCAGTTTAGAAGCAGCTACTTGGACTTCTGTACATACCTTCACCAAGCATTACAAATTGGGTGACATCTCCATATCTAGAGCTGGTTTTGCTGGAGCCATTCTTCATGGTTTTCTAGAGAACTCTTCTGGTCCTTTCTCCTCCTCCTACCAGGTTTCCTCCTAAGCTTTGGTAATCTCCGTCATGTAAAAAAGTCTGCAACATTAGAACAGAAGGACATAGAGTAGTTGTGTAAAATCTTACCATAACCATAAATGCCCTTCTCGTCTTTGTTGCAGTATTCTAACCCTCTCTTCTTCCCCGTGGTGCTTGCTTTTGCTATGGATATCTGATAACATTCTTGTTTCTATGGGCTGGCATTCCTCCTGGGGCATTCAGTTCTGAGCATTGTATGTGAAGACATTGCTTTTATGTCTGACATACTCCTAAGTCATCCGTGCAACATCTCATGTACTAGCCATACTTAAAAGCTCTTCTATACAGGCTAGATGTTACGTTGCTCATGGTGGAGGATTCTCTCATGTAAAGAATGCTGCAACATAGAAGAGAAGGACATCTATGGTTATGGTAAGATTTTATACAACTATTATGTCTCCTCCAACCGCTTTCTAGTAGCAGTGCACATTCCAGGGAAATCCAACGTACTAGTAGAGAAACTCAGCAAGTCCATTCTGATGCCTCATGAGTGGTCTCTCACTCAACAAGTGACAGAGAAAATTTTCCATCGTTGAGGCCACCCTTGCTGCAACCTCCTTGCATCTTCCCTCAATAACAAGTGCAGCAAGTATTTTCTTCTGATACCCCCTCAGGGGGAATCATGGAGAGATGCTGTAGTCCACATTTGGTCTCCTTTAAACTTTTTCCCCATTCCCTTTGATCCCAAAATTTCTATAGAAAGCAATTCAATTGAAGAGTGCTGTCATCCTCATTGCTCCTTTCTGGCCTCACCAGATGTGGTTCCCCTTCCTTTGGTCTCATCTTCATTATCCTCCCTAGATACTGGACCCAATTCCAGATCTTTTCTCACACCTCTCGGGGATGAATCAAGCCCAGTATCCCAGCCCTCAAATGAACTGCATGGTTTCTCCAATTCCAGTAATAGCAAGACAGGCCAGGCTTTCTTCCCCAGTACCTCACATTTTGTTATCCTTACAAACAAACTCCACCAAAAAAGTTTACAAGAACAAAGGGAAAATATTTTCCTCCTGGGCCTTGAGAAACAACAATGGCCCTTTTACTGCCCCTGTCTCTGCTTTTCTTGAATTTCTTGCTGCTTTTTGCAAAGAAGGTGCTAGTTTTTCTACAATTAAACTACAGTTAGAAGTCATATCAAATTTTCATTCGGGGGATAAAAATTATTTTTTGGCTGCTTCTAAGTTATGTAGGGCTTTTTTGAAGGGTGCTTTCCTCCTTAGACCTCCAGTAAAGGATCCTTCACCTCCCTGGCAATTGACAGTGGTATTACAAGGTCTAACTCAAAAACCCTTTGAACCTTCAGCAAAAAAATGATTTAAAGTATCTGTCTTGGAAAACGGTCTTTGTAGTGGCTATCATTTTTTGCTACAAGGGTTTCTGAACTCCATGCTCTTTCATCAAAGACCCTATACATTATTTTCTATAAATATGGGGTTACCTTACAAACTAGCCCATTTTTTACCTAAAGTGGCTTCTGATTCTAACATTAAGCAATCCAGTCATTTACAAGTTTTCTTTTCAAATTTTTCAAACAAAGGAGAATACATGCTACAGCTTCTAGATGTGCAGAGACAATTACATTTTTATTTGGACAGAACTAAAGTAATCAGAAAATCAGACCAGCTGTTTGTCTCCTTCTCATAAAAATTGATTGGAATATGCAGTATCTAAAGTTACATTGGCTAAATGAATAACTAATTGCATTTCCTGGATCTGTTTCCAACAAGGTATTTCTTTGCCTAGACCCCCTAAACCCCACTCATGTAGATCCATGGCCACTTAATCTGCCTTTTTGGTCAAGAACTTCTACTGATGATATTTGCACAGCAGCCACATGGTCCAGTGCTCATACCTTTGTTACTCATTACAAACTGGACCTAATCTCCAGAAGCAGAGCTGCCTTTGATTCAGAAGTTCTCTGGAACATCCTTCCATGAGGACCACCTAAGATTCACGTAGCTGGGGGCTCTGTCCCATTTGTGGAGGAACAATGAAAAGGACAACATAAGATTTAAACTTTATGTACTTGCCATAACTAGGCATATGTGTTGTCCATTTTCATTCTTTCTCAACTCCTCCCCCTCCATCCCCCTGTAAACTTCTGCAATGACCTGATTTTTTTTGGAACCTGTATTTCTAGGTTTGAGCCCTAGTCTATTATCTATCATTTTATTTAACTACTTAATGTAGACTGTAGGGCAGCAAATTCGATCTGAGGTCCTAGGGATGGACTAGGGCATTATGGGTAGAGGGAGCAGCTGAAAAGTTGGATCCAAAGTCTGAAGTATGCAGCTGAGTCATATCTGAAGATCAGCTCCATAACCCATTTGTTGAGGAAGAATGAAAATGTCTAGTTATAGTTAGTACATAACTTTTAATTTATGGATCTGGATGGTCTGTACCAGATTGACAGACCTGAATGTACACTGGGAATATATTAGTATGGAAATGCATCCCTAAACAGTGATTGTGCATAGAAACAACTATTTGTTCAAACCATGTTCATCCAGTATAATTTACATTATTCTTCATGGCCTGTATTCATTTCTGTAGGCTTTTTTTCTTATTAACATTTATGCTTCATACCTCAGTTTGATGCTACAAGCATATGCAGGATGTATTAATTCCTTGGGTTTTTTATGCTGATCGGCTCCTTTTTCATTGAAAATTGCTTGCTGATGCTTCTTTATGAGAATCATTCTTTGTTCTTTTAGTATAACTTAAAAAATACCTTTCGTATCGGATCTATATTAGAACATCGAATATTTATAAACGTGAAAGGAGGATGCAAAAACACTAGTAAGCAAACAAAGCACCCTGAACCACTGCTAGATAGGCACACTGGTTTAATAAGCCGAACAGATCACTTGAAAATACACAAACGCTGAAAGTAATAACCATACGTTTTCGTCCAAAACTTCATCAGATAATGACAATACATGTAATAAAGCACTTATATACTCCACAACCCTTTTAAATCAACCAATAAGAAAGCTCAGAACACAAATTGAATAAATACATAAAGATGCATTAAGAACAGTATATAAAACAGTATATAAAACACTATAATACATAGGAAACCACATCTAATCTTGATTTAAAAAACACTGTAACTCATGTACTCTGTATAAAATGTACTAAAATATATTTAAAATTTCTAAAATGTATATGAATACAGTTTCAAAGAAAAAGTCATATTGTAGTAATGCCCTCTGCTGGCAATTCATTGTTGTTGCACATATATCTCACAGTTTAGCAGACCTCATTTTTAATACAGGAGTGAGGGAGATCATGTCATTTAAACCAGGGATCTTACTGGCTTCCAAAACAATCTGCCAGTATAATTCCCTGTATTCCACCAAAGTCTCCCACATACCACCCCTGGGGTCCTTTGGTACTACCTCTAATATAAAAAATTGAAATTCTGCTTCTAAACATGTTTTAGTGTGCTTATACAAAGAATTTGTTTCACATTTGGTTCGAATATCATAAGTGTGCTCATAAATTCTTTGTTTAATCTTTCTTTCACTCTTACCCACATAAAAGGCGTCACATTTTTTACATAAACCTAAATAAATAATCCCTTTTGAACAACAATTTGCAAAAGTTTTCAAAGTTAATTTTTTGTTATTCCTAGCCGGCAAGTTGATAGAATCCCCATTAATCAAATAGGAACAGTAACTACATGCACCACATTTATGTACACCAGCCCTTTTGTTACTGCCTGCAATTGGAAAATTCTTTTTACCACCTCTTTCAAAAATATCCTTGAGGCTGTAACCTTTCCTATAAATGTATTTTATGTCATTCTGAAAAATATGACCTAAATCAGAAACCCTTGAGAAATTATTCCACTCTTTGTTGAAAATTCTTCTTATCAATCCTGCTTGCCCGTCATATGTAGTAATAATACCCGAGGTGTAATCATCTTTCAAAGCTTGTGTCCTTATTTCTTCGACATGTTGGGTTACACTGTTTTCAATTTTACCCAATATAGGGGCAAACCTATCATTTCTACCTTCCGTAACCTCCTTTGAGACCCTGTCTATTAAATCCTCAGGGTAACCTCTGTTCAAGAACATATTTTTTAAAATCTTACATTCCTCAATGTACCAACTATCATCTGAGGTCATCCTACATAACCGCACAAATTGCCCTTTTAGGACACTTCTTTTTTGGTGTGGGGGGTGTGAACTCAAATAGTGCAGGTATGAGTTTGAGAACGTTTCTTTTCTAAAAATTCTGGATTTAAAACCTTCCTGTGCCTTAACAATGTTAACATCAAGGTATTTTAATTCCTCAACAGTAAATTTGTGAGTAAATCTCAAAAATTCAGTGGTACCATTTAGATGTTCAACAAATTCCACAAATTCATCCTCAGTACCCCCCCATAAAAAACACAGGTCATCAAGGAATCTAGTGTATAACTTCCACTTGCTGTTATATTCTGAATTCAAGACAAATTTCTTTTCCCAAAAAGCCATTATGATGTTGGCATACGTGGGAGCACAATGTGCCCCCATAGCCACACCTTTAATTTGTCTAAAATACTCGCCCTGAAAAAAGATAAAATTGTTCCTTAAGACAATGTCCATCAATAACAACACAACTCTGAAATCATTCTGTTTTAACAGTTTAGAATCCAGTAACATTTCTTCGAACCATTCCAAACCTGTGTCGTGGGGTATACTTGTAAATAAGTCAATCACGTCCATGGTACCAAAACCCTTTGTTTCACCTACTAAAGATTCGTTCATTTTTCTTAATAAATGCCAGGAATCCCTTAAAATCACAGAATTGTCACTGACAAGCTTCTTCACCTTCTGGTCTATAAACTTGGCTAGAGGTGCAGTGACCGAACCTTCGGCCGAAACTATTACTCTCAAAGGTGGATCATTTTCATCTTTGTGCACCTTAGGAATCCCAAATATAGAGGGTATGCTCGGCTTTTCAACATGCAGGTATTTGAATGTACTCATGTCAATAACCCCATCTAATAATAAATCGTTCAACATGACATAAATTCTCCTATAGGCAATGTTAATTTCATTTAAAGATATTCTGGTGTATTTTGTAGTGTCATTTAAAATATCAAACATTTTGCTCTCATAATTTATGTGGTCCATCAACACAACCCCACCACCTTTGTCGGGCTTCATAATTCTTATACCCTTATTCTCACTAAGTGACTTTAAAATCACCTGCTCAGAATCAGTTAAGTTGGAGTGCACAGTTTGACTGCTCAAAATTTTCCTTAACTCATGCTCCAATCCTAATTCAAAGTTTCTGAGCTGGGGATGTAGTGGGGGGTTGTAGGTGCTCTTACGTCTCAATTCATCATTATTAACATTAAAACTTTTTCCTTTAAATAATAATTCAAGGTTTTTCTTCCTAATAAATAATTTAATATCAATTAATAATTTAAAAATGTTTGTTCTTTCTTTGGGAATAAAACCAAACCCTTTTGTAAATAAATCAAAATAATTAATATTTATAGTTACATCAGTATAATTGTAAATGTTAAAATCATTATAAGTGTGCTTAAAACCATCACTAACAATTAATCCCAGTCTGGTCGTCTCCTTTCCTGAGCTCCCCAGTTTCTGGTTTTGTAGTTTTTTGAATTGTAACTAACAGGTTCCCTATGCATAAGCCTCTCAGACCGTCTTAAAGGTGGAAATGCGGTATCATAATCATTGTCCAACGGTGTTTTATTGTCAGAAATATCATTGTTAACGTTTCTATTGTAGTGTCCTTCATAATTTCTACTATTTCTTACCCAATTTTTAGGCTTCGGGTATTGTTTTTTGGCTTTATATTCATTAATGTCCCTATCTATTTTATTTAATTTTCTGTTTTTTACCTCTAAACATTTACTTTCTAAATTGTCCAACAATTTGTGATACTTATTTCTTTCTTCATTGACAGTAAATAGTAAATCATTAGTTATATCCCTGTTAACACATTCAACAGTTTGTTGCAATTTCTTAATTTCCACTTCATTCTTTTTGATAATGGCCCTCATTATTTCAAAACCACAATTGTCAAAAGCTTCAATCAAATCAAAATAAAATTCAGTACCTTCCACTACCTTGTTAGGGTACTTGCATACCCTAAGCCCTTTGGGTACTATTTTCTGCTCTAAACAATACCTTAAATAAGTATTGTCCATCTCTAACATTTTACATTTATATAAGAAATAGTCCAAGTCCTCCAGCTTTTGTGAAAAAGTCCCTTTGAAATTGTCTTTACTATTGTCCTTGATAGCAAAATCAAAAACAACATTGAAAATGTCATTAAATTGTCTTTTGGTACCTGTGGGGTTAATATTAGCACCAGGACCAAGGCGAAGTCCCTCGCTCACATTGCTGCCATTGTTAGGTTGCTGGGACTGTCCGCGTTCAGTTTCGTCAATGAAAACCCTAGGAAATCCTTCCAAACTACAGGATTCAGCTCCATTACGCTTTTCCACTTCTCTGCTTTCATTTTCGTCACCAACGGCCCGTCTCTCTCACACATCCAAACGCTGAGGCACTTCCTGGTTAAATAGATGGATTGATAAGAAGAATTTTCAACAAAGAGTGGAATAATTTCTCAAGGGTTTCTGATTTAGGTCATATTTTTCAGAATGACATAAAATACATTTATAGGAAAGGTTACAGCCTCAAGGATATTTTTGAAAGAGGTGGTAAAAAGAATTTTCCAATTGCAGGCAGTAACAAAAGGGCTGGTGTACATAAATGTGGTGCATGTAGTTACTGTTCCTATTTGATTACTGGGGATTCTATCAACTTGCCGGCTAGGAATAACAAAAAATTAACTTTGAAAACTTTTGCAAATTGTTGTTCAAAAGGGATTATTTATTTAGGTTTATGTAAAAAATGTGACGCCTTTTATGTGGGTAAGAGTGAAAGAAAGATTAAACAAAGAATTTATGAGCACACTTATGATATTCGAACCAAATGTGAAACAAATTCTTTGTATAAGCACACTAAAACATGTTTAGAAGCAGAATTTCAATTTTTTATATTAGAGGTAGTACCAAAGGACCCCAGGGGTGGTATGTGGGAGACTTTGGTGGAATACAGGGAATTATACTGGCAGATTGTTTTGGAAGCCAGTAAGATCCCTGGTTTAAATGACATGATCTCCCTCACTCCTGTATTAAAAATGAGGTCTGCTAAACTGTGAGATATATGTGCAACAACAATGAATTGCCAGCAGAGGGCATTACTACAATATGACTTTTTCTTTGAAACTGTATTCATATACATTTTAGAAATTTTAAATATATTTTAGTACATTTTATACAGAGTACATGAGTTACAGTGTTTTTAAATCAAGATTAGATGTGGTTTCCTATGTATTATAGTGTTTTATATACTGTTTTATATACTGTTCTTAATGCATCTTTATGTATTTATTCAATTTGTGTTCTCAGCTTTCTTATTGGTTGATTTAAAAGGGTTGTGGAGTATATAAGTGCTTTATTACATGTATTGTCATTATCTGATGAAGTTTTGGACGAAAACGTATGGTTATTACTTTCAGCGTTTGTGTATTTTCAAGTGATCTGTTCGGCTTATTAAACCAGTGTGCTTAACATTGAATATTTAACATCAAACTGTTAAAACATCGAATGTCCAGAAAAAAATAAAAACAACAAAAATAAATAAATGGTGTAAGCAGGGGGGAAAGCCCCCCTGCACCCACACCCCACTGCTACTAAAATATACCATCTCCTAGACCACACTACATTGAAATAAATGGAAATCTCCCCTTACGGAGATTTCCGTTTACTTGTTCGATGTTCTGCAGTTTTGCTATTCTCGTGTCAACAATTTCAGATTCAACATTGTCGGCTTTCGAGAATGTAATGTAGACCCTTTTGTATCCACTGTTTTATTCAGGTTACACACATATATGCATAAGTCACATTACCCTTTTTCACCCTTTTCCCTCCTTTATTCATGGGTGATATTGAATAGGTATTTCAGCTTCTTTTCACGGTATTCTGTAGTTCATAGAGCATGCACATTATTATGGAGTTTTAGATTTTTCATACTCAGTCTTTAAACATACGATCTGAAGTTGTTAATCTTCTTCCTATTCATCACTGATGGGTTAGGTTCCGAGCCCGCGGAACCGAGTTGGCCTTATACCAAGCTCGCGTGCACCAAAAACGCTGAGCTGCTACCCATAATGCCCTTCACTCAGTTACCTCAGATCTCGTTTGCCACGCAGTCATATAGCAGCATTTCACCAAGCTGCCCAGCTAAGTGTTGTAGTTTTCAAATTTTATAGTATTTGTGAGTACTTTCCTGTCAAACTATTATTTTTTCTCTGATAACTTACTCAGCTCTACCCATGGATATCTCTTTTCTTACACCATTGTTGGTATTCGCCCTTTTTACCCTTGTGGTATTCCCAATACCATTGTTGATATTTCCCCTTCTATCTCTAACTTTCCTTTCTAGATAAGCATTGTGTTGTTTACTGTTGATATGTCTGAAAAGAAAGGGACATAGGGGTTTAAACATTGCTCTTCTTGCAGTGGTAAACTCCCTAATAGTGATCTGCATGAGGAATGTGTTTATTGTTTGGGGGTTCCGCACTTATCGGCGAAACCTCCCTGTGACATTTGTGCCAGTTTCAGTCACCGGACACTGAATGAATGATGTAATAAGCTAATTCTCAAAGGCCTGCATCCTTCTACCTTCTCTGAGACTATTTCTGCATCGGAGGTCTCAACGCCTCCATCTGTGGACAAAAAACATCCTCGTTCTGACCCCTCTTTACCGGCTGGTGATAGGGGCAAGCCTTATAAGCATAAGGCCCATAAGACCTCTTCTGAACATAGAATCGCCTACTTGGTTCCGAACACCTTGACTCCGAGTTTGACTCCGGTGGTTCATATGGGAGTTGCCATGATTGCCTCTTCAACGCCAGCCCCGGCACCGATGCGGCTCCCACTATGATTTTGGCTCCGGCCAGTTTGCCTGCCTCTACCTCGGCACTGACGTCCCCCATCTCCACTTCGACGTTGGTTTTGACACCCTTTTCGGAGCCGCTATTGACCTCACCCCAGCTGTGACTTCAGCTCTGAGCCCATTCTCGGCTCTGATTATTCCCCTTTTACCTGACTTCTAAACTGGAATCCTCGGTGCTGATTTCCACTACACCACAGACCCAGTACTCCCCATCTGTGGATCCATTTGCCAGACAAGCTATTAGCCCCTTTTTGGACTGGCCTGACTCCCCCTCAGGGGCATCAGTAAGGTCCACCAGGAGCCTATCTGAGTTGGATGTGGTGCGCCTCTTTGATCAGCTGCTGACTGCCAAGGGAATTACAAACTTTACTAGAACCCATCCCACTGCGGGTTTTGGGTCTGTTGCCCCAGCGATCCCCATGTATTCTCCTCCCTTGGACCCCTTGGTTCCAAGGCTCATATTTCTGACATCTGTGAGAGGACTCTTTTCCTCGGCACCGACAATTATTATGTCTGAGGCTCTGAGGCCGCTTTGGGTGTCGGTTCCATCGGAACCCACCCTTCCTCAATCTCATGCTTGGGGGGGGGTGGAACCCTCAGTTCAGGCCATGGCTCCAGTTGTTTCACTGGTTCCGTCTTCGGGTCCGAGGATGACTCCCGCCCCAGTTTTGCTAGAGGATCCATCTCTGGGAGTGGACTGCGTGTGACTCCAGTTCTGAAATTGTCTTCTTCGGTTCCGGGCTCCCATTCCTCTTCAGGTGGGCCTGCCTTTCCGGGTGATGGAGAGGGTGCTTTCTTCAAGCAATACTCCTATATCGGACCTACCACCCGTTCCCTCTGAGCTGCAGCTATCAAAGGCCAACCCCCCCCCAGGACACCGAGAGCAGACCTCTCAACCAATTGGGGAAAAATTTCAACAGAATCAGGGACAAGTCAAGAAAAAATCAGGGACAATCAGGGACACTTTTAAAATATTAGTGCTATTAACTTGAAACATTGACAGAATCAGACCATATGAATTAATACACATTTTCTGAAGCAAAAAGAAGTTCATAACTCTTAATTATTGTAATTATTCATTAAGTGTAATTCACCACCTTTCCTCCAAAAGTCACTAGTTTTAGGAGGGATTAAGAGGGACAGAGTTAAAATTTGAGTCAAAATCAGGGACGTCCCTAAAAATCAGGGACAGCTGAGAGGTATGACCGAGAGCACAAGACCCAGGAAACCCCTGTACAGGGTATTTCCCTTTCTAAGTCTTCTTCGGATGGTCCCACTGAAGAACCCCCTCGAAAATGGGCATGTAAGAGGAAACACATGGACTCCCCAGAGGAGTCCCTCACTGAAGATACAGACTACGATAATGGGGAAGGTTCCCCACGGTAACCCCTGATGATGTCTCATTTGGAGACATCCTGGAAATTTTGAGGCAGAGGAGTGACTGGAAGCCCTCCAACCTTTATTTGGAAGAATCCGTATTCCTGCAGGCCTTCTGATCTCGGCCTTGTACTTTTTGAGTGACCCCCCCCCCTGTCGATGAGTTAGTCAATCTCATCGTGCAGCAGGCATGGAAAAATCCCGATACCATTGAGGCCATTCCCCGGATATCAGATAAGATACTCTCCCCTCCAGAGGATCAACCCCATTGGTCTAAAGGTTTACCAGTAGACGCTATGGTGGTGGCGGTGACAGTCATGAAAAAGGACCTTGCTGAGGAAAGTCCTGCTGCCACCACCCATCAGAGAGTCCCGGGCAGTGGACAGGTTAGGGAAGCGAGTTTTTGCTTCAGCGACCTTTGCTGTCAGGTCTCTGAACTTTCTGGCACATTTTACGAGGCTCCAGAGAGATCTCATCACCAAGCTCTCTGGAACCCTCACGGGTCAAGTTTCGGACTGGGCACATGATAAAGTTGCTTCCCAACTTGCCACCGTAGAGTCAGTTTCCAACATGTCCATGAGGTTGCTGTCCCACGCAACTGAAGTGGTGGCTAGAGCTGCAGGTGCAGGCATAGTTATGAGACGCCATGCCTGGATGCGCATTTGTGATCTCTCGAACTCCTTCATGTCTTCTTTTTCAAATGCCCCTATCGAACCATAAGCTCTGTTAGGTTCTAAGGTCAAGGACACATTAGCCAGGTGCGAGCGGGATGGGAAGACCTCATCTGCCATGGGTCTATGTTTTTATAAACCTCAGCGCTCCTTTTCCAGGAACCAAAGGAGTGCAAAGATGTGGCAGAAAAAGTCTCAAGGTCCTTTCTGTGAGGCACGTGGTGAGGGCTCCCCCAGGGGCAGAGGGGGTTCCAATAATGGAAGACACCCCTTTTGGGGCAGAGGGGGGTCCCCAAAATCAGGACTCCAGGGATTCTTACTCAGGGTGACCATATCAGCACTCCTAAAGCGCTGCCTAATTGCTTTCCTCTGGAAGCAGTCGGGGTTCATTTCTCTCTGCACCAAGCTGCCTGGCACTATATTACAAATGATCAGTGGGTGCAGAGTATAATTTCCAGAGGTTATCACATCCTCCTGATCTCTTATCCAAGACTTCCGAAATCCCTTCCCGATGTTCCACCCAGTCAAAGGGAGGAGGCAGCTTCAGAAATAAGAAAGCTATGTCAAAAAACGAGTCATCCAACAGGTCCCCCCAGACCAGTGCCGATCCAGTTTTTACTCAAGATTCTTTTTGGTGCCAAAAAAGACCAAGGACTGGAGGCCCATTTTGGATCTCAGCCAGCTAAACAAATCAGTAATTCAGACCAGGTTCTGTATGGTCACGATTCAATCCATCCTCCCATTTCTTCGGGAGAGTGTGTGGATGTGCTCTATAGACTTCCGGGATGCGTATTACCACATCAAAATGGACAAACGCTCAAGGAGTCTCCTTCACTTCTGGCTGGGAGCTAGTCATTACCAATTCAGAGTTCTGCCATTCAGTCTCTTGACAGCCCCCAGAGTGTTCACAAAATGCCTAGCAATGGTGACAGCTCATCTGAGACTTCAGGGATTCCAGGTGTTTCCGTATTTAGATGATTGGCTCCTCTCCGCCCCCACCAAGCACTTCCTGGTCATGGCCCTCCGCTACCCTCTAGCACTAGCAGAGTTGCTGGACATCACCATTCACTGGGAAAAATCCAATCTTCAGCCCACACAACAATTGGAATTTATAGGGGCAGTATTCAACACTCATACAAGTCTGGTCTCTCTTCCGCCTCACAGACTACAGAGATTAAGGGCACAAGTACAAGTGATACTCTCTCAAAGGAAGGATTCTGCAAGGGAAGTTCTTCAGGCTCTGGGGTCTATGGAGACGGCCATCCCAATTGTTTCCCTAGCCAGATTACATATGAGACTACTACAATAGCTTCTTCTGTCCCAGTGGATATCCAATCTTCATCCCTTGAGCTCTTAGATTCTCATCACCAACTCCTACAAACAAGATCTCCTCTGGTGGATGAGTACAGACGAAAATCTTTGGTGTCATCCCTGCCAGGCCCCGCAACCCAGTGCCACGGTGACCACGGATGCTTCCCTGATAGGGTGGGGGGCCACTTACAGGGAAAGTCAGTCCAAGACACGTGGTCCAGCATAGAGGTCAACTTGCATATCAGTGTCCTGGAGTTAAGAGCATTGCTATTGGCACTGCAAGCATTCTATCCACTCCTTCCATCAGGAACAATTGCTATCCAGTCAGACAACATGTCCGTCATCTGGTACATAAACAAACTGGGAGGGACCAAGTCCTATCCCCTATGTTGCAAGGCCATGAGAATCTGGCATTGGGCGATAGCTTCCAGCCACTTTCTGATCGCAACGCATATCCCAGAGAGCTCCAATGTGATTGCAGACAAGCTGAGCAGATGCATCCTCCGTTCTCACAAGTGGTCTCTTAATCCAAGCATGACGGCAGAAATCTTCAGCCGTTGGGGCCAGCCATGCTGTGACCTTTTTGCCTCCCCCTCAAACACAAAATGCAGCAGCTACTTTGCCCTCTTTCCCCCTCACCGGGAGTCACCGAGAGATGCTTTGACTCACAATTGGCCCGCAGGTCTCCTTTATGCTTATCCTCCAATTCCCCTTTTTTTAAGGAAAGCTATTCAGTTGAGAAGCAAAGTGATCCTCTTTGCGCCTTCCTGGCCTTGACAAGTGTGGTTTCCCTTCCTCTGTCCTCCCCTGTTACAACCTCCTTGGATCCTGGACACTCATCAGGACATCATATCTCAGCCACAAGGGCTGACTCCCCTGAATCTATCCACTCTCAAGCTGATGGCTTGGCTTCTCCACTTCCATTAGTTGCCAGGCAGGAAATCCTCTCCTCATCTGTCCGTGATATTATTCTGGCCTCCCATATACCATCCACCAGAAAACTTTACATGGGCAAATGGAAAAGATTCTCTATCTGGTCACATAATCGAATGCTAAGTCTGTTTACAACTCCTGTAGCTACTATTCTTCACTATCTTTCTGAGTTGTTTGACAATGGTGCATCAGCTTCTACCATTCGAGTCCATTTAGCAGCTATTTCCACCTTCCATGATGGTTCAGATGGAGTCCCGCTTATTTCCTCCCGACTTTGTAAAACCTTCCTCAAGGGAATTTTCCATAGCAGACCTCCTATCAGACAGCTGTTGGAGACATGGAAACTCTCCCAGGTTCTCCAGTCCCTCTCTCTACCTCCTTCTGAACCTGCTGTGACATGTGATCTAAAATTCCTGCCATGGAAATCCTTGTTTTTGGTGGCGGTCACATCAGCCAGAGGAATATCTGAGTTGCACGCCTTGTGTATCAAGAGCCCCGATCTGATCTTCCATAAGGACAGAGTATCACTTCATACTAATCTATCCTTTCTCCCCAGTGTGGTTTCCGACTTCTCTATTAACCAGTCCATTGAACTCCCTGTATTCTTTCCAAATTATTCAAACAAGGGAGAATACTGCCTGCATTCATTGGATGTTCATAGACAACTACGTTTCTACCTGGACAGAACTAATTCCTTTCGCAAGTCGGACCAACTTTTCATTTCCTTTTCTGGTCCTAGAATGGGGTGTGCAGTATCTAAAGTTACTTTGTCAAAATGGTTCAGAGATTGCATAACCTTCTCATATTCGTTTATGAATGAACCTAAACCTGATCAAATCGAAGCTCACTCAACTAGGTCTATCACAACATCTGTTGCCTTTCACTCCAAGGCCTCCATGGATGACATCTGTGCAGCAGCCATTTGGGCTAAACCCCATACCTTCATCAAGCATTACAAATTGGATTTGGTTTCCAGGGTAAGAGCGGCCTTCGGCTCAATGGTATGGTTCTCAGGAATGTTCTTTCATAAGAGCCACCCAGGTTCTCCAAGTAGCTTGGGATTCTGTCCCATCAGTGATGAATAGGAAGAAGATTAACAACTTCAGATAAAGAAGTTATGTCTTACCATAACGATCCATCTGAGTTGTTGTTCTTCTTCCAGTGATCACACCCTCCCACCGGCCCCCACCGAAAGCTCCTGGTGGATCTTCTGGGTCTTTGTGGTCTTTCAGTTTCATCTGCGCAGAGATGGCCTCTGACTTTGTTTTTTCTATATGTTGCATGCAAACTCGATCTGAAGTAACTGAGTGAAGGGCATTGTCAGTAGCAGCTTAGCTCGAGAGTTTTGGGTGCACGTGAGCTTGGTATAAGGCCGACTTTGCTCCGAGGGCTCGGAACCGAACCCATCAGTGATGACTGGAAGAAGATCAACAACTTAGATGGAACGTTAGGGTAAGACGTAACTTCTTTTTTCAGGGCTTGTACTGTATTTAATTTATTTATTTGTGTTTTTCACTGAATATTAACTGAACTGAAGTTGTGGCTATCTCTCTACAGAGTACTTTTTAGAATTTCTGTGTAGCCATTGATAGCAGTGGGGGGTAGTTTCAGCTCATCACTGACATCCTGTCTTGCCTTTTATGAGTGGTACATTTTGAGTTATCTCTGCTTAATATCAGAGCTTTGGCCGGCTAACATCTACCTGAAATCAGCTGGACGTATAAGTGAATTCAAGTACACTTTTATCTGCTCTTTTGCATGTGGTGCTGTATTTAATTTATTTATTTTTGTTTTCCACTGAATATTAACACAACTGAAGTTGTGGCTGTTTCTCTACAGAGTACTTTTTAGAATTGCTCTGTAGCCATTGATAGCATTGGGGGGTAGTTTTAGCTCATCACTGAAATCCTGTCTTGCCTTATATAAGTGGTACATTTTGAGTTATCTCTGCTTAATATCAGTGCTTTGGCCGGCTAACATCTACCTGAAATCAGCTGGACGTATAAGTGAATTTAAGCACACTTTATCTGCTCTTTTGCATATAGTACTGTATTTAATTTATTTATTTGTGTTTTCCACTGAATATTAACTCGACTGAAGTTGTGGCTGTCTCTCTATAGAGTAGTTTTTTGAATTTCTGTGTATAGGATTACCACCTGTCCCACTTTGCGAGGGACAGTCCCTCTTTGGGCAGTTGTGTCCTGACAAAAAATATTAAAAGTGGCAAATGTCCTGAGATTGTAGGACATAATTATGTCCCATACTTTATGTAATAGTTGCATAAAATAGTTATTTCTGTATCTAAAATACCTAAATGTTATAAGAAACAGAATAAGCAACTAAACTGCTACAAGAATAAGCTTTTATTTAGGCAAAAAAGTTAAGTTCTATCCTTTGTACTGACCATGGGTATGTGTCGGCCTATACAATCTGATGTGTGTCCCGAAAATGTCCCACTTTGGCCATTTGAAAAGGTGGCAACCCTATCTGTGTAGCCATTGATAGCAGTGGGGGTAGTTTCAGCTCATCACTGACATCCTGTCTTGCCTTATATAAGTGGTACATTTTGAGTTATCTCTGCTTAATATCAGAGATTTGGGCAGATAACATCTACCTGAAATCAGCTGGACGTATTAGTGAATTCAAGTACACTTTTATCTGCTCTTTTGCATATAGTACTGTATTTAATTTATTTATTTGTGTTTTTCACTGAATATTAACTCAACTGAAGTTGTGGCTGTCTCTCTACAAAGTACATTTTAGAATTTCTGTGTAGCCATTGATAGCAGTGTGGGGGTAGTTTTAGCTCATCACTGACATCCTCTCTTGCCTTATAAGTGGTACATTTGAATTATCTATGTTTAATATCAGAGCTTTGTCCAGCTAACATCTACCTGAAATCAGTTGGACGTATAAGTTAATTTAAGTACACTTTTATCTGCTCTTTTGCGTGTAGTACTGTATTTAATTTATTTATGTGTATTTTTCACTGAATATTAACTCAAGTGAAGTTGTGGCTGTCTCTCTACAAAGTACTTTTTAGAATTTCTGTGTAGTCATTGATAGCAGTGGGGGTAGTTTTAGCTCATCACTGACATCCTGTCTTGCCTTATGTAAGTGGTACATTTTGAGTCATCTCTGCTTAGTATCAGAGCTTTGGCCGGCTAACATCTACCTGAAATCAGCTGGATGTATAAGTGAATTTAAGTGCACGTTTATCTGCTCTTTTGCATATAGTACTGTATTTAATTTATTTATTTGTGTTTTTCACTGAATATTAACTCAACTGAAGTTGTGGTTGTCTCTCTACAGAGTACTTTTTAGAATTTCTGTGTAGCCATTGATAGCAGTGTGGGGGTAGTTTTAGCTCATCACTGACATCCTCTCTTGCCTTATAAGTGGTACATTTGAGTTATCTATGTTTAATATCAGAGCTTTGGCCAGCTAACATCTACCTGAAATCAGTTGGACGTATAAGTTAATTTAAGTACACTTTTATCTGCTCTTTTGCGTGTAGTACTGTATTTAATTTATTTATGTGTGTTTTTCACTGAATATTAACTCAACTGAAGTTGTGGCTGTCGATGTCTTTCTACATTTAATTCCCCACCTACCCTCCATGTTCTTGTTTTGGTGTTAATGTTGGTGGCTTTGAAACTGCCCGCCCCTCTTGTAGATTTGTGTTTGGATACTCCTTCTGGGCCCATCTCATTTGCTCACTCAACTAAGTGCAATGAGATCATATTCTGATTTCAGGCACTCCTACTGTGTACAAAGAGAGCATTTGGGAAGGACAACCCCCTGTAGCCTCTTAATCCTGCTCTGTTCCTTCCCTCAAAAAAAAAAAAAAAAAAAAAAAATATATATATATATATATATATATATATATATATATATATATATACATACATATATTTTATCTGCTCTTACTGTAACTGTCTTAGTTGCTCTTCTGCATTCTATCTGTTCAGTCGCTCTTACTCTGCACTTATTACTGCTTGTTAGTAGCCTTCTAATTTACTGCCTTCTGCACTTGTTTTTTAGTCATTTGTTAATTTAATTGCATTTATTTGAACTGTATTTGCCGTAGTGTTGCTACACGCTCGGGTGTGCTGGCTTGCACTAAAATTTCAATTGTATTTACTGCTGTTTTAGCTGCTTTTCTGTAACAAAAAAAAAATTCTAAGCTTATTTCCTGCCTTTCCTGTAACTAGTCAAGTCCAGATACAGACTTGCTGTATCCAGGACTGTTGGTAAGCTTCTGAGCCCCCCTAAGCCTTTCTGTGTTGGAGGGAAGCCTTCTAGCTTATTGGTGGGAGTGGTAAGCACTAGGCAGCCTATCTACCACGGGAAGAGTGGGTTTTGGCTCTGGAATTGTAGTTCATTGGCCGTTTGGGCAGTTTTTCCATCTCTTTCTACTTTCTGGTTAAAAGCCTGTTTTGCGTTTGGTCCCTGCCTTTCCTATAATTAGTGTAATCCAGGTACAGATTTGCTGTAGCCAGGACTGTTGCTAAGCTTCTGACCCCCCCCCCCAAGCCTTTCCGTGTTGGAGGGAAGCCTTCTAGCTTATCAGTGGGAGTGGTAAGCATCAGGTACCCCATCTACCACAAGAGGAGTTGTCCCTGGCCCAGAAATTGTAGCTATTGGCTGTTTGAGCAGTTTTTTTTCCATCTCTTTCAACTTTCTGGTTTGAAATCTGCACTTGTGCCTGTTTCCTCCCTTTCCTATAACTAGCCTAGTCCGGTTACAGAATTGCTGTATCCAGGGTTGTTAGTAAGCTTCTGAGCCCCCAAGCCTTTCTGTGTTGAAGGAAAGCCTTCTAGCTTATCAGTGGGAGTGGTAAGCACCAGGTAGCCTATCCTCCATGGTAAGAGTGAGTTTTGGCCCAGAAATTGTAGTTTATTTGGACTTTTGGGCAGTTTTCCATCTCTTTCAACTTGCAGGCTTAACAGCCTATGTTTGTACTTGTTCCCCACCTTTCCTGTAACTAGTCAAGTCCAGGTACATATTTGCTGTATTCCAGGACTCTTTGTAAGCTTTTGAGCCCCCACAAGCCTTTCTGTGTTGGAGGGAAGCCTTCTAGCTTATCAGTGGGAGTGGTAAGCATTAGGTAGCCTATCTACCAGAAGAGGAGTGGTTCCTGGCCCAGAAATTGTAGCTATTGGCCATTTGGGCAGTTTTTTTTCCATCTCTTTCAACGTTCTGGTTTAAAAGCCACACTTGCACTTGTTTCCCACCTTTCCTGTAACTACCCTAGTCCAGATACAGAGTTGCTGTATCCAGGACTGTTGGTTAGCTTCTGAGCCCAGCAAGCCTTTTTGTTTTGGAGGAAAGCCTTCTAGCTTATCAGTGTGAGTGGTAAGCACTAGGTAACCTGTCTACCATGAGAGGAGAGGTTCTTGGCCCAGAAATTGTAGTTTATTGACCATTTGGACAGTTTGTCCGTCGCTTTCAACTTTCTGGTTTAAAAGACCACATCTGCATTTGTTTCCCATCCTTCCTGTCACTAACCTACTGGGTAGCACTAGAAAGCCTTAAACTGATACAAGCCTTCTAGCTTAGGAGAGAGACTTTGGAGTGATTAAGTATCAGTTTTCTGTACTTTCTTGCTGTACTTAACTGTTTTCCACCTAAGCACAGACTTTCCAGCATTTATTGTGATTTAAAAGCTTGTTTTTTTTCACATATTGTACTTATTTGACTGCCTACACTTTTAAAAAGTTTTTTGTTTAAATAATTTGTTTAACTGTTGTAGGCTACACACTAAAGTGTGATAGCCTTTTCTGATCGTTTGTAGTCGTTTAAAGCTGTTTTAAGTGTATTTTTTTACTGTTTTTGCCTCATCTTTTCAAAAAAAACAAAAAAATCCTTGGTTCCCGCCTTTCTAAGCTAGTATAGTCCAGTTTTCAGGCTATTGTTGAATTCAGGGCTGTGATACTAGTTTCTGAATTGCCCAGACCTCACTTGGATAGAAGGAAGTTTCTCTGTAGACCTGTGAGAGAGGGGAGCTTTGAGCAACCTATCTGTCCTTGGAGGAGTGGTTCCAGCACAGAAGTTAGTAATTTATTGGCCATTTTGGGCTAATTTCTATCTTTTTCATTTCCCTACTATAAAAACCACGTTTGCACGGTTTTGCACACTGGGCAGTGCCGGTTAGCTACGGTTAAATTATTCCCAGCTCCACTAAGTCTCCTCTTCAGTTTTTCCTTTGAAACTAGTCTAACTCTTAACCTAAGCACTCAAAAAGCATCTTACAGCCCAGCACTTGCTCAGACCTAATAGCAAGCACGAATATACCCTGACACTGATTACCCAGCAGGGCAAGGCTCTTTATTCACCCTTCACCAACCAAGTGACTAAGCAGCTCACCCTACTATTCAGGCATGACCAAAGGGCAACTTCAGGTGCACTCTCCAGTCCAGCTGGTGAATCTGGGTATCCTGAGGCAATGTTACAACTGCCTCATCTGCACAGACAACCCCCTCCTCCTACCACAAAACACTAACATATGCGAGAGATGCAATTATACAGCCAAATTGGAAGGTAAGCTGTCTCCACCCAAGACTGGAACAGACAGACAAGAGGAGAAGGTCAAGACGTGCACCACAACTCCAGCCGCACACAGACCTACTAAAACAGCACTGGCAAACAATACACATAAATACACAAAATCATACTCAGAGGCTCTAAATAAAAACCTGCAAAAGCATCAGAGACCTCCAAAGCAGACACCCAAAGAACCTGCACTTCCCGTCACAAATCAGACAACACATAAAACACAAAATCAGTGTGCCGCACAATCACAGCCCTTAAGGCGAAGTAACATACCTAACTCACTAGTAATAGGTGACTCCTCTATAGTCAGGCACACTGACGTCCCACTCACTAAGCTGGACAACCAGAAGGTTACCTACAACTCCAGGTTAGTGGCACAGCATGATACCTCTGAGTTCATCTATGTGCAACTAACATTAGGCAAATTTGCAGTGCAAATTGTGGCCTGCTGTAGATCACCCACCATGATCCAAGACCACCACTCCACCTTTCTGGAGACACTGGAAAACATGAAGGTCCTACCAAACACCCTGATATTGGGCAATTTCAGTTACCCTACCATTCACTGGGAAAACTACTCGAGTACAAATTCCCAGGCCCAGCGCTTCCTGGAATTCATCAACTCAAATGCCCTGGATCAGCTGGTAAACTCCCCTACCAGAGGTGAAAACATATTGGACCTGGTCATCACCAACATGGGCGACAGGTGTTCCACACTGGAGCTCAACCCATCACTGGTTAGATCAGACCATAAAATAATCACTCTGAATGTCCACACCCCACCAACACCCCCAACTAAGGAAACCACAGTAAAAAACTTTTCTAAAGCAAACTTCACCTTACTTAAGACAGAGGTGGTACGTTTCACAGCCCCCACACTAAAGGATAACTCTGCCCAAGATGCAGAAAAATTTACAGATGCATCCTTTGAGCACCTACAAGGATACATGGATCATGCCATCCCTAGCAAAACCAGTACTCACTCCTCTAAGAGAAGGAAACCAGTTTGGTGGACCCCTGCAATAAACAGGTTATACAATAGAAGGAGGAAACTAGTTCAGAAAAAAAAGCAAATCCCAAGAAGGAAAGACATCCCTGATCAGTATCAGTAAGAAACTGAGGTCCCTCATGAAATCATCCAAAGCTAACTTCGAAAGAAAAATAGCCAAGGATTCAAAGGATAACCACAAAGCCTTATTTAGCTATGTTAAGAATCTAAGTGGCAACTCACAGATATGCACTGAACTAGTGCAAAATAGCACAAAATATACTGAACCTACTGATATTGCCAACATCCTAGCAGATAGATTCAGTGCAAACTTCACCCCCTCTCACCTCCAAAAGGACCCACAATAATACCGGAAAAGTGTAGTGTCCCAAAAATCACAAACACACAGGTGTAAACAGCCCTTTCAAAAGCCAAAAACACTGCGTCAGTGGGACCAGATGGTGTCCAAGGATGCATCTTGCACGAACTACAGAACGAACTAACCCCCCACCTAAACATGCTGTTCAATCTCAGCCTCTCCACAGGCTACGTGCCCATAGAATGGTGCATAGCAATGGTTATTCCTCTCCACAAAGGAGGGACCACAACTGAACCTGGTAACTATCGCCCCATAAGCCTGACTAGCCTGGTCTGCAAGGCTATGGAGCGCATCATTATGGAACTCATTAACAAAGACATTGGGAACCTCCAAACACTTGACCCGACCCACTTCGGCTTTGCTAAGGGCAGATCATGCCTACTAAACCTGGTTGACTTCTTCGAGATGGTCACCAAGGCCATAGACGAGGGAAAGGTGGTTCACACAGCCTACCTTGACCTCGCCAAGGCTTTCGACACCATTCCCCACTCGGATATTACAGAAAAACTCACCAGCCTGAACATAAACCCCTATGTCACGAGATGGGTTGCCATCTGGCTTACAGACAGAACTCACACGGTAAGAATAGCGGGCTCCAGGTCTGACTCTAAACCAGTCACAAGTGGTGTCCCACAAGGCTCGGTCCTGGGACCCCTACTGTTCGGCATATACTTCTCAGAAGTACAGGCAAACACAGGAAGACTATGGCTAACCAAGTTCACCGATGACTGCAAACTGGGAGCCATAATTGACTCTCCGGCTGACAAGGACATCCTCCAAAAGGGCCTTACTGAGACAGACACCTGGTGTCAAAGTCATGGCCTCAAGCTAAATGCCAAAAAATGCATAGTCATCCCGTATGGGGAAAAACAAAACACCCACTAATTACCACATAGGTGGCAGCCTTCTTAATACAGAAGAGGTAATAAGAGATCTGGGGACCCAGGTAGATAGTAATCTCTCCTTTGACAATCATATTGCCAAAGTAGTTAGGAAGTCCTTCTATGTGGCCCATCTAATTACTAAAGGGTTCGCATCTAGAAATAAAGAGGTTATAGTGCCCCTCTACTCGTCACTCATTAGACCCATCAATGAGTACAATGCCCCATTTGGGATGTACCTCACAAGACACTTCCAACAGCTGTAAAGACCACAAAAGTACCTCACCAAGAGGATTACTGGTCTCAAACATATGTCCTATGCAGCCCGACTGAAAAAGCTCCAGCTGTACTCAGTGGCATATCGCTTACTCAGAGGGGATCTCTGCCTGACTTACAAAGCCATGTCCAACTCAGAATTGATGGACATGCTCCACCTAAATAGATCCAAGTCACTGCAAGCCACGCGCTCTAGTGAGC
Source organism: Protopterus annectens (assembly GCF_019279795.1). Classification (NCBI taxonomy): domain Eukaryota; kingdom Metazoa; phylum Chordata; order Ceratodontiformes; family Protopteridae; genus Protopterus; species Protopterus annectens. The sequence goes on along the minus strand of NC_056743.1, from coordinate 1,091,061,133 downwards.
TAAACCTCACCACAACAATAAATAGAAAATGCTGGAGGGATAGATTCCTAACACAGAGACACCCCATGCTGTGGAACAAAATTCCAAATTACATCAGGCAGAGCCCCTCACTAACACTCTTCAAGAGAAACCTTGACGAGTGGATGGGTAACAGAAAATATACCCCTGGGATCACTTCATTGGCTCTGCTTGACAGAGGATCAGTTAATTTTAATTAATCAATGGGGAGGCGAAAGCCGACACACTCTGGCTAGGCTTATAAATGCCCTCAGACAGGTAGCCTAGTACCTACCTATGAACCTATATCTACTTCCAAATTCATTGGTATGTATTTTTCCCATTTGCATTTTGTTGCATTTTCCCACACAAACTCCTAGCTATATACTTCATAGCAGTTCTTACTTTTGATTGCATTGGATTGATCTGTGATTAGGTATCAGAAAGAAAGAAAGAGATTACACCATACAGTGGCTAAAAATGTTTTAACTACATTGAAACTAGTTTTCCACTTTCTCATATTTTTGGAGAGAATAGCTGACTCAACAGTACTGCTGACCCTTTGAGACATTCTTTACTTTAGACCTGATTTGTTATTTCTGATTAGCTGTTTGCGTTTTTCAGGAACTGCTGGAATACGTGAAGAAATTAGAGCAACGACTTGAGAAAATGGCTGATGCCAAGTGGAGTGAAAGTGTTGGTATGGATTCTCCAGGTAAGTCACTATCTGTTATCAGCTGTGCCATCCTTTATTTTTAGATTTACAAACCAGAATGACAATTATAGCCAAGTGGCTGAGGTAATGAGATGTGAAAAACTGACAAGTAAATGTTATGCACTCTTTTTAAACAGTAACATATTTTTCTATTTTAACCATCCAGAGTCTTCAGAAATACTTAAACATATATATTCAGAATAAAATAAACAATGGAAAGAATGCCTCATCTAAAACATTTGCCATATGAGTACAATGAAGCATTTTCCCCATTGTTTGATAGTGACTGCTGAGCATTCTCAAGTATGTTGCATTTTGTTGTCTCATTTTCTGGGTTAGTTGGTATTAACATTTTTTATTAATTTGGAAAACACATAGTATATTTTTTCATAAATAAGCATGTTTGCACAATGTAAAGTTGGCCGAGTCACTTAAAGAAAGGTCTCAGATAAATCCATAAAATGAGCGTGTTGTGTATAAGGTAGACCTTAACTGTAACATGTTAAAAATACATTTTGTTGTAAACCTTCATTATTACACATGACATGAAAAAGTGACATAGGTATGTATACAGTAAGTAATAAAAGCATCATCAATTCCTTTATTTCCACGCTGTATACATTTTAACAATTTTCATTCACTGCATTGTATAAATTTTTCATTTCCTGCCTTCCCTTACATTTCACGTGTTTGTTCACTAAAATTTCATTTTTTTCTATGTAATTCACTCCTTTCCTTTTCTAAAGATATCACTTCCAGTTCTTTTAACTTCTTTATAATATTCAGTGCTTCAGTTACATTTCGGTGCTACAGTTACAGTTAGTTTAGATTTTTGATTTTCATTTTCTAGTAATTGCTCTTTTGCAGCCAGTCGCATTAAACGTAGAACAACCTTGCTACATCTAGGCAATTCAGATCCTGTATCCCAGCTAAAAGGAGTTGTTTTCTTATTTACATTCATTTGCTTTCCAAACTGTTCTAACAAAGTATTTCACAGGGAATTTTTAAAAATGCCGACTTGCTGCATTCTCAAAAAAACATGCTGCCCATTGCTTCTCTCTTTCCCAGCAAACCTCCATCATTTGCTGTCAACTGAAGAAAAATCCTTTGTTTGCTAGGGATATAAAAATACCTATGTTGATAGTTTCAAGCAAAAATCTTAAACCTTTTGGAATTAAGAGGCTAAGAGGTGAATTGTGTCTGGCACACAAGGCATCCTTCCTCCCCCAGTACTGATAGATTTCTGCACATCAATAACTTCATCTGATGTCAATTTTCTTTTCATTCCTCAACAAGTGGGTTTGGATCTGACCCTTGGATCCAACTCTGCCATTTTTCACATATAATGCCCTAGTCTCCCTGCATACCTCAGATCTCATTTGTCAGCTTTCCGTATGCATGTGGTCGCTGTTAGCTCTTGAAGTTTAGTGTTGGTTTGTGAGTAAAGTAGCGTGTGTGTGTGTGTGTGTGTGTGTATACACACACACACACACACACACACACACACACACACACACACACACACACACACACACACACACAGTCTTTCTATATTATATTCCTCCCTTATCCTTTCTACACTTGTTTGTGTAATCACCATTTTTGGCGTTCTTTTTTTGTTAATGTGTGTGGTAGCTCCTTCAGTTACCATTGTTGGTATTTTTTTTTTCTTTCTTTCCTTGTATATACAAACAAAAAAGTTTTACTTTTTCTTATTAGTGCAGTCTTTTTCATCAGAATGTCTGAAAAAACATCAACATTTAAGAAATGTAAGGCCTGGGGTACAAATTTTCTCTCTCAGACGCACATGATTCTTGTGTGTACTAATGTTCATCGTGTTGCACTGCTGCAGTCATTACACTTGGGTTATCCTGCCATCAGGCGGTCCCGCAGTCGGCCAGAGTTCCAAAGTCTTGGTCCGGCGTCGGTTGCTGTCGCCTCCTCCCTGAAGTCAGCGCGACAGGGGTATATAAGATGCAGCCGATGCCATTTTCTTCAGTCTTTCTTGCCGCACGGTGCCCGAAGCAAAAGCAGTTCGCAAGTGCTGGTCGGCCATCTCCTGAGATTTTCATTCCGAATCCAGAACCGAAGTCTTCTACAAAGCTAAGTATCCCATTGGGGAAACTTTTTCTTGCCTCAGACCGATGTCAGTAAAAGTTAATAACTGTATTTCTTGCGGGAAGCAAATACCTCATAAGGATTTCCATTCCTATTGTATCCCATGCCTAGGCCCTGACCACGACGTTACTGGCTGTCGGTTTTGTGCTAGGTTTAGCAAGCACACTATTAAACGTCGGTTTGATTTTGCCCGACATTATTTTGGTAGAAAATTCAATTATATCATGCCATTGGAACTTCCGATGACCGGAATACACAAAAAGCACAAAGACAAGAATAGGCATCCGAGGCCCAAAACTGACGACGAAGCCTCTTCTAGGCCAGTCACCGGTTCTCCGGTTTTCAGCGAGGTGCCTTCACAGCCCCTGATGACCACTTCTGTAGAACCACAAGCCGCCGCTAACTCCCCTGTGGAGATGGCTGGGCCTTCGGACACACAAGCTCTTCAGCCTACCGAGACTAACCTTTCAGAGGGATCCGGAGTAGCTGAGCAACCCACAGCTACAGAGGGTGTCTTTAGACCTACTCAGTTAAGCATTAAACCCTCAGCTAAGTCTAAGCCTCCTTTAAAATCAAAGAAAAAAATTCAGCATTCTGCAGGACAGGCCTCCATGCCTAAGAACTTCCTTTTATTACCTCAACACTGACCCCTTGGTATTCCGCCAGTGTTAGATATTGTCGATGATGTGTATACTGAATCCATCTTAAATCCCGATTCCTTACCTCCAGCCCCTGCTAAACCTGACATATACTACAGAGTCCCTGACTCGCATAAATTTCTGTATAAAAGCCCTGACCCTGAAACTATTTCTCAGGGACCCAAAGGAGTTAAGGCCTCATCAGCCAAGAATCCAGTTCCCTATGACAGAGATTCCAGAGCATTAGACAGATGGGGAAAGAAAGTATATACGTCTGCAACTTTAGCAATGAGAGCCTTAAATTGCCAGTTTCACATGCTAAAATATCATCAATTTTTACTCTCTCAGTTAAAACAAAAAAATGCTTCCAGAATCAGATCCTCCTAATTTTAAAGAAATGCAGGATTTATTGCATGCAGCTGAACAAGTGGGAAAGCATACTTTGCAATGTGGTTTTGATTATCTAGAGGCCTCCTGCAGAGCAGCAATTACAGGTTCTGTTATTAGAAGACATGCTTGGTTAAAAGAACGTACGTTACCAGATCATGTTAAAGCAAAATTATTGGATGCACCTTTGCAGCAGGATGCGTTATTTGGAGTTAAGGCAGAATAGGTATTAAAGAAAATGGAGGACAAGGCAAAATCTATACAAACAGTGAAGGATTTCTTACAGGTTCAGCCTCCTAGATTTATCAGAAACTGGCCAACTAAGAATTGGTCCTTTCCAATTACAGACAGACCTCAAAGGGGAAGATACAGACTTCCAAGAGGTAGAGGTCAAACCCAAGGTCCTTACAGGCCTCGACAGTGGGTTACATCAGGCCAGAAAGAAGGGGGAAAACAGGCCACAACCATATAAAAAACAGCTCCAATGACTTCCCACTGCAGCTGCCAAACAAATCCGTCTTGGCAGCTCCCTTGGGAGGAAAACTGGCACTCTTCTGCCACAATTGGCAAATGATCACCAAAGACAAATGGGTTCTCAACATTATATTTCAAGGTTACAGGTTCCACTTTCACACTCTGCCAAGGTTAAAAGGAATGCCAAATCTGCCACCAAGTCAATGGGCAGAAGCTCAAAGACAAATTACAGCACTCATGGATATAAGAGCTATTCAAAAGATACCATCACAGGAGCAAGGTCAAGGATTTTACTCAAGACTCTTTCTGGTACCCAGAAAGGACAAAGCCTGGAGGCCTATTCTGGATCTTTCATCTCTAAGCATTTACCTGGATGTTCCGAAATTCAAAATATTAACATTACAGCAGCATCTCCCCATGCTGAGCAAGAAAGCTTGGCTCGTGACTTTGGACCTCAAAGAGGCATACCTGCATGTCCCTATCAGACAAAACTGCAGAAGATACCTCAGATTCATAGCTGGTTCAATGCACTACCAATTCTCTGCACTGCCCTTTAGCTTATCTACTGCGCCCAGGGTCTTCACAAAGTGCCTGGCACCAGTAATTGCATTTTGCAGACAGAAAGGAATTCAAATTTATCCATACCTGGACGACTGCCTGATTCAAGCAGAGAGCAAAGACACTCTTCTAAAGCATCTGGCATTTGTAAAAAAGTTATTAAGTTGCCTGGGGTACACAGTAAACAAAAAGAAATCAAAACTAGTGCCCTCACAAGAGATTATATTCCTGGGTGCCAGCTTGAACACAATGGCCCAGATGGCTTATCTCACACCAGACAAACAAGGACAACTGACTCAATACTTTCAATTGATGGCAACAAAGATCCAGCTCCCTGCAAGAAAAATTCTGCAGGCCTTGGGTTACATGGCATCCTGCATACTACTAATTCCATATGCCAGACTGCATATGAGGAAACTACAATGGTAACTAAAGAATGTATGGTCTCAACACTGTCAAAGTTTGGAAACAGTTATACCACTGATCCCTTGCCTTCAACAGGAGTTTCAATGGTGGGCTCAAGCTTGTCACCTCAACAAGGGGCAGCCATTTACACAACCCACAGCCAGGCAAACACTGACAACAGATGCATTGGATTACACCTGGGGAGCACACATGGCAGTCAAATGTACTCAGGGTACGTGGACCGCAGAACAAAGGCATCTTCACATCAATCAAAAAGAGATGCTAGCTGTACAAAATGCAATTATAGCGTTCAAGGACCTGCTGCATCCAGGACAACTACTCCTAAAGACAGACAACACCACAATTATGTGGTACATAAACAAGCAAGGGGGCACTCACTCCTACTCCTTATGCAGACAAACTATGACCCTATGGAACACAGCTATGAACCTTCAAGTTCATCTGCAAGCACAATTCCTGCCAGGAGAGAAAAACACACTGGCAGACGACTTGGATCCCCATGAATGGGAGTTGAATCCATTAATATTCAGAATGATAACACAGAAATGGTGGAGCCTGGACATAGATCTGTTTGCATCCCCAATAAACTGCCAGCTACAAAAATTGTGCACAAGGAGTTACCATCCACAAGCATGGAAAGTGGATGCCCTCTCATTCAGATGGAAGAACCTACAAGTATACGCTTTCCCACCACTACCTCTCCTGCCAAAGGTACTCATAAAAGCCAGGCAGGAAGAGCCAAAGATGACCTGATTGCACCAGACTGGCCACACCAGCACTGTTACCTAATCTTAAAGAGCTTAGCACAATAACCACCCTGGATTTTGCCTGAAATCCCACATCTGCTGACTCAGCACAACAAACATATACTACACAGCCAGCTAAAGACCATAAACCTAGCTGCATGGAAGATTCCTTAGTCAAGCAGCAGTGCCTCTCTCCAAAGCTGTTATGGATTTTATTCTGGAGGCCAGAAGGCCTAGTACCAGGAAAGCCTATTCGGATAAACGGAAGAGATTCTGTGCTTGGAACCAAGTTCACAGCCTTGACCCTCTTGTACCAAACATTCCTCAGATACTACAATACTTAACTGAGATGCTGGACAAAGGACTCTCCTTCTCATCCATCAAGATCCATGCCTCTGCTATCTCTGCTCATTACAACACGGATCCACCAATTTTCTCTAATCCTCTGTTAAAACAGTACCTCAGAGGGGCTAAAAACATAAGACCGCCCCGTAGAGCCCCTACGCCAACTTGGGACCTCAACTTTGTTTTGGAGAAGCTAACTTTACCTCCTTTTGAGCCAGCCAACACAGCAGAATTAAAATATATCTCTTGGAAAATTGCTCTGCTCCTGGCAATAACATCAGCATGAAGAGTTTCAGAATTACAGGCTCTAATGTCAGTGGAACCTTTCCTCATTTTCCACCAGGACAGGGTGTCTTTACGAACTAACCCTACTATTATGCCAAAGGTGGTATCCAGTGTGGCTCTAAACCAAACTATTCACCTGCCAACTTTTTATCCTAAACCACAGAATAAACGGGAGAGACTACTGCACTCTTTGGACATTCACAGGCAGTAACACTTCTACTTGGACAAAACCAAAGCTTTCAGAAAATCTGAGCAATTATTGGTAGCATATGCTGCAGGAGCACAGGGAAAAGCCATTTCAAAACAGACTATTTCAAAATGGATAGGACATTGTATACGTTTCTGCTGCACATACCATGGAAAACCTGTACCTAGCAGCATTATATCTCACTCCACCAGGGCAACAGCCACTTCAACTGCCTACCTCAGGGGAGTACCTACCAAGGATATTTTGGAAGCAGCAACTTGGAGTTCTGTACACACCTTCACCAAGCATTACTATCTGCCTCTATACTCTAAATCCAGAGCTGGCTTCGCCACTGCAGTGCTGCAGGGCCTTATAGCCACCCCTAATGCCTTATAGGACCAGCTACACTTCCTCAGCTTTGGGATTCTACCCAAGTGTAATGACTGCAGCAGTGTAACACGATGAACATAGTACAGTTTTGTACCTACCATAAATGTAGATGTTCGAGTGTAGACACTGCTGCAGTCCAGGTTACCCTCCCTCCTTCTCCTCTTACTGGCTGGTATGTACCTATGTCTTCTACCCTTACTACCTATGGGGAGTATTTGCTGGTAGCTGTAAGTTGTTTTTTGCTTTTCTTATGTATGTTTTATTAGCAATTGGAATTGCCTACATATTTAGAGGCACCTGACATCTGGGGCAAGAAAAACTGAAGAAAATGGCATTGGCTGCATCTTATATACCCCTGTCGCCCTGACGTCAGGGAGGAGGCGACAGCAACCGATGCCGGACCAAGACTTTGGAACTCTGGCTGACTGTGGGACCGCCTGATGGCAGGATAACCCAAGTGTAATGACTGCAGCAGTGTCTACACTCGAACATCTACATTTATGGTAGGTACAAAACTGTACTTTCAGACCCAGCTCATTTAACAGAGTCTTGTGACATATGCAAGGCCTTTAGCCCAAGTGCCTTAGTAGACCATAAAAATAAACTTACTGTGAAAGGCTTGCTCCAAATGACCTTTTATGAGACTATATCTGGGGCTCAAGCCCCCAAGAAAATAGAGAAAAAGGAGGCTAAGAAGTATCCTTTGGACTCTTCTGGATCCTCTACTCCAAGCTCAGATCCTACTGCACTTCTTAAGGTATCCAAAAAATGATCAGATCTGAAGTCTAAACCATCTGATCTAACAGTTTCTGATACCATATCTGCATTGTCAGATCCAGTACATGCGGCGTCGAAGAAGCTTCCTCAACCCCAGTATGCATTGTCTCAGATCCAGTACCTTCCCATCTGCCATCACCTTTCCTAGAGAGAAGTTACCATTCCAGGTCCCCTTCAGTTGCCTCTTCTTCTTCTTATTCCAGGAGTCTGACAGAAGCACATGTGGATAGAATGATGAGGAGATTTCTCTTGGCACAAATTTAGATGAGAGTTCTCCCGACTCCTACCCCATTGGGACTGGAGACCTTTACCAATACTACTCCACATGGCTCCTTCACCGATCCGGCCTTCGGTTTCGGACCACTTGGGACCCGAGAATTCTGAAGCCATCTGTTTTGGATCTGAAGACCTTTATATCTTCCACTCTGATACCTTCTCTGAGTGGACCGGCCCTGAGTGTGTCAGAGTCAGATGCCTCTCGGAGCCATAGTGTCATTGGCGGATCTGAGGTATTGGAGTCAACAGCGAAGTTATTGGAGCCATCTCTGCCCCTTGGAAGTTCTGCATTGGACAGCTCAGCTCTGACCTCTGCCTCGAGTGGGCTGCTTCAAGTCAAATGTAGGCGATAGTCCGGAAGCATGTCTTCTTGACACCATCGGACTCCTTCTCTCTAGACCATTCTGCTTTTGAAGTAGTGGAGAAAGTTTTCCCTGCTATTAGAGGAAGAAAGATTACCCCCCCCCCCCGATCCTTCTTTCCATACCAATCTGTCTTCGTGTCTTGAGCCTCAACATTCTACTCCACAGGGACAGCCAGTCCAATGTCTCCAGGCTACCCAGCAGGGTATACTCGTATCTTCTGATACTTCTTCAGAACACCTCACTGAGGAAGTCACTAAAACTCTGCATCTCCTCTCAACAACAAGTGCAGCAGGTTCTTTGCCCTGATTCCCCACCGGGGGGAATCACCAAAAGACACTCTCCTCCATGATTGGCCCCCTGGTCTCCTCTCTGCTTACCCCCAAGCCCCTCTAATCCCCAAATTTCTCCAGAAAGCATCTCAATTAAAGAGCACAGTCATCCTTATTGCCCCTATTGGCCTCATCAGATTTGGTTTCCCTTTCTTTGGCCTTATCAAGTTCACCCTCCATGGATTCTGGGTCCAGTTCCAAACCTCCTGTCTCACCCAACAGACATGATTCATCCAGACATTTTAGGCCAAAAGTTGACCACATGGTTTCCCCATTTCCACTGATAGCTAGACAACCCTGGCTGTGTCCTCTCCATGTCAACTACATTCTTCTGTCTTCCCATAAAGCTTCCACTAGGAAGATTTACAAAAGTAAATGGAAACAGTTTGATTTTTGGGCACAACAGAAAGACATTGACCCTTTTTCAGCACCAGTACCTAAATTTCTTGAGATTTTAGCTATAATGTTAATGAAGGAGCTAACTCCTCAACTATTAAAGTACAACTAGCTAGTATTTCTAATTTTCATGTAGGAGTAAACAGTTCCACTTTAGCTTCATCAAAACCTAGTAAGGCCTTTATAAGGGGAACGTTTCTTCTGAGTCCCCCTTTTAAAACTCCAACTCCACCATGAGCTTTGAATTTAGTTTTACAAGCTTTGACTTGATCTCCATTTGAACCATCAGCAAAGTGTGAACTAAAATTTTTAACATGGAAAACTATCTTTTAGTAGCCATAACCTCTGCTAGAAGAGTCTCTGAACTTCAAGCCTTATCTTTTAAGCCTCCTTATTTAATTTTTCATAAAAACAGGGTATCATTACGAACCAACCCATCCTTCCTTCTTAAGGTGGTGTCAGAATCCAATATCAATCAATCAATTTTCCAGTTTTCTTTCCAAATGTCTTGAACAAAGGGAAGTACATGTTGCACTTGTTGCACTTATACAGATGGTTACATTTTTTTTCCATAGAATAGGAAAATTCGGAAAATCAGATCAATTATTTATCTCATTTTTGGAATTAAAATTAGGAAGCCAGTTACCAAAGTAACTTTAACCAAGTGGCTAACTGATTCTATTTCCTTTGTCTACAAAACATTGGGTTTGTCTTTGCCAAAACCTTTGAGAGCTCATTCAACCAGGTCCATGACTTCATCAGTATTTTTATCCAGATCTTCCATGGACGATATTTGTGCTGCTGCAACTTGGGCTTATCCTCATACCTTTATTACTCATTACAAATTGGATCTGGTCTCTAGGGATAGAGCAGCCTTCGACTCATCAGTACTCAGAAATATTCTTCCTTAAAGTCCACCCAGGCTTCAGGTAGCTGGGGACTCTGTCCCACTTGTTAAGGAATGAATGAAAATTGACATCATCAAATAAAGAAGTTATGTGCTCATCATAATGTTCTATCTATGTTGTCCATTTTCATTCTTCCTCAGCTTCCTCCCTCCAACCCCCTACCTTTTTGTTTGTGACTTCTGGAAGAATGAGAAGACGCTAAGGGAACCGATGTTCTTGCTTTTGTGTTTCAGGTAATGGTTTCTCTTACTATGATTGTTCCATATCTTTTAATTAGCAATAAGGTCAGCAAACAAAATCTAAGGTATGAAAATAAACTACTCATCCAGGAAATAGAAGCTTCACCACATTCGAAGTAAGAAGAACTTTTAATAAAAAACTCTGGCGCCTCGGCACAAACAAGCCTTCCAGGAGTCAATAATACAATCAACATATGGTTCTAATAGGGTGTATATCATAAGTCTGACGCACAACTGTCCGAACACCAAAACTGGGAAGTTCGAAGTCTAAAATTAATGAAGCCACAGAACATCAAATTCTTTCTCTGGCTTTTTCCGTGGCTTTGCTGTTTTCTCCACTGTGGTGCGATCTCAGAGTTGGTATATTAAGTAGGGGTGGGGTGTGAGGGGGGTGAAGCCCCCCCACATTAGAAACAATATGTAGTGTTCGTGTGTTTAAGCGTTTTGTACCGGAACAGCAATTTTTTTTCTGAGTGTTCTGAGTTTTCAGTTTTCGAATTTTTGGGTTTGATATTTACATAGTCGAAGTTTTGACACTTCGACTATGTAATATAGACCCTTCTAATATATATATATATATAAATATATATATATAGATATATATATATATATTACACACAATTTCACCTAATTAGATCAATTAAACAATTAATCACACTTTAAAAAAAACTTCTAAAGAAAAATTTTCCAGTTACATTCATTAGTCAAACCAGCTGGAGGCAATGTATTAAATTTTAAAATATGTAATGTTTCCTTATATAACAATTTATTTTTTACAATCCCCTCAACCCCACCTAAAATCTGTTCTAAAATAGAAGCTTTTAGAACAGAAGAATCACTATTATGTCTTCGATTAAAATCCAGGGTGACAGGATTTATAAGGTTATTATTTTCAGTATCCCTGGCATGTTCCTGAAGTCTCAGCTTAAAAATTCTCTTTGTTTCCCCTATATAAAATAGGTCACAAGGGCATGACAGGACATATACTACTGATTTAGTAGTGCAGGAATATATAGATGTCGGGCAAAATCTAATTTTATTGATACTATCAAAAAATCTAACTATATTAGAACAAACCGTACACCTTCCACAAGGGAAGGTTCCACAACTAGCCGGATGTATAGTAAACTTATCACCCAGATGCATGAATATATTATGTACTACCATATCTTTAATGTTCCTACTTCTTTTATATGAAATAAGCGAGACCCTGAATAAATTTCTTACACATTCCCTATTATTAGTCAAATAGGGCCATTAATATTCAATAATGTCTACTATTTCATGACTCAGAATGTTATACACAGTTACAAAATATACCTCTCTACTGCCATGTACTACATCTCTATTTCTACTGTTATTAATTTTCTCCATAGAGAGATTAGTACAATGAATAAAAATCTAGCTATTTTTGTGCAGAATTAATAATTAACATTTCATCATACCCCCTTCGTCTAAAGGCAACATAACTATTTAAAATTACTTTCTCCAAAATGTTAGCATCATTACATAATCTACTCACTCTAAGTAATTCATTATAGGGTAGAGCTTGTATAGTATGTGGGGGATGACAACTCTTACTCTCAAGAATACAAACATCACTGGTACATTTACTATGTGTACCAGTAACTATAACATTCCCCCTTATTTCTAATTTAACGTCTAAATAAACCACTGATTTCCCCATTTGTAAACCATCAAATTCTTACTGAAATCAATCAACATTTAAGCCATTTATAAAAGGGGGGGCTAAATCAGCACCCTCTTACATACAAAAATTAAGTCATCTATATACATACAATAAAGAACTACAAAATTCTTAAAAAAACTAAATTTATAAAGAAATTCAATTTCAAAAAGGCCCATCAGTAAATTAGCATACATGGGTGTGAAAGGTGCACCTATGGCAGTTCCTTGTTGTTGCTGATAGGTACAATTATTAAATTCAAAAAAATTATTAGTTAAACAGAAATAAACTAATTCTATAACATAGTTGCTAACAGGACTATTTCCTAAGAAAAACTTAAGAGCTTCAACTCCTAACATATGACTGATGCTAGTATAAAGACTCTTTACATCTAGTACTATCCAATAATAGCCATCTTCACATTTAATATTTTTCAGTTTATCTAAAAATGGAAGGTATCTTTGATGTAAGAGTCTAGTTTTATAACATATTTAAGAAGATAGGAATGTAAGAATACCCCAATATTATGTAAAAAATAATTCTGTGCTGCCACTATAGGTCGACTGGGGGGAAATCTAAGGTTTTTATGGATTTTGGGCAGACAATAGAACCTAGCCAAAGAGCTATCCTCGGTATCAAATTTATATTTAAAATCTTGTCTAGTAGAATAGCCCAATCTAAAGCCCTTATCAATTAGTTCTTAAAATTTTGAACAGCCAAGTAGAAATCGTCATTGACTACCTTATAAATCTTCCCATCAGACAAATGGTCCATGCACATTTTAAGATATTGTTTATAATGCATTACAGCAATTTTCTGACCCTTGTCTGAAGGTTTTATTATAATGCCTTGTCTACTACTCAGACTTAATAATGCTTGCCATTCACTTTTTCTCAAATTATACAATACATTTTTCTTCGTGATGGCAAACTCCTTCATCCTGTTTTCCATTGCAAAGTTAATTATTTTCGAAAATTGCTTTATAGTTTGGTTAGAAAAAGAGGGAATGAAAGTACTTCTATATAAAACGTTCCCTGTATCCAATGTACAATATGCATTAAAATTATCTAGAGAATCAGTGGAGGAATTTACAAGAAAAAAAGAAATCTGATTCATCCTCTTCACTGATAGACATATTCAACAATTCATTCTCATGTTTATAATTAATATCACACTAATAATGATCAATCTAGTGCAATTTTTTAACCAGGGAGAGAAGTAGAAATAAACTTGAGTCCACATTGCAGTACAGAAATTTCTATATCACTTAAGTCGACTCCAGACAAATTCAAGACAGAACTATGAGTTTTGCATACATTTGTTTGTTTAATAACACTACAAACTTTTTCAAAGTCAATATTTAGTCCTCTTACTCTGTTGTTGGTATTGCTGTCCATCTCTATTTCCATCAAAATGACGTTTATATCCATTGGTTTGTTTCTCTAGTTGTTTACCTTGACCGCAAAAATTATTTTTGAAATAGGACAGTTGTTTCAGTGCTGGTAATGGTGGATAATCACGGTTATCTGCATCAGATTCAGCCAAAGTACCTGCACCATCCGATGATGCAAAAGGAATGTTATGCCGTTTCCTAGATTTACCGGAAGTATTCTTATACCTTCCGTATTGATCCTGATTGGCTACTTTTCTAAAAGCCATACCATAGTCATAATCTCAGATACCACGCTGGAGTTTATTGATTTTTCTTTTCATTATATCTGTAGATGTTTCTTCTATTTTCACATTCAAAGAAAAAGTAAATGTTCAAACAGAGAAACACCTAACTGTCCAGATAAACTAACACAGGCAGTCACAATGTCCTCCTTCACTTTTTATTGTTTGATACTGTCTCTTTCCACTAAAATCAATAACCATTCCTTAACACATTTATGATCGGCAGAGATCCATCTTTTTTTTCAAAATCCACTCCTATTGGGTCAGAGGTATCAAGGAGTCACATCAATGTCCAGATATCTCTGAAGACCCAGTATATTATAATGCAAAGCATTTTCTTTAAGTAACAACCGTTCCAAGGAATCTAAAAGGGTACGGTCTGCCGTAAACAGATGTACAGAGTCTACCTAACCCACTTCTTGGAACGGATTGGGAAATCTCTTAATTCTTCCTTCTTCCAAAAGACGTTCCCAGGACCTAGTCGAACTTCTACTTGAGGTGCCTGCTGTTTCTTCCATAGAGCAGTCCCCAACAGACAAACCAGGCAGGCCGAATGGAAGTAGAAACCAACAAATCCTCTCGAAAAATACGTGGCAGATGCTGTAAAGATTCACTGGCCATGTATACATCACAAAATACCACCAGTGAAGAAAATATAAAAGCAAACTACTCAGCCAGGAAATAGAACCTGCACCACAGTCGAAGTAAGAAGAATTTTTAATAAAAAACTCTGGCGCCTCGGTGCAAACAAGCCTTCCAGGAGTCAATAATACCATCAACATGTGGTTCTAATATATATATATATATATATATATATATATATATATATATATATATATATATTACACACAATTACACCTAATTAGATCAATTAAACAATTAATCACACTTTAAAAAAACTTTTAAAGAAAAACTTTCCAGTTACATTCATTATTCAAACCAACTGGAGACAATGTATTAAATTTCAAAATATATAATGTTTTCTTATATAACAATTTATTTTTTACAATCCCTCAACCCCACCTAAAATCTGTTCTAAAATACAAGCTTTTAGAACAGAAGAAGCACTATTATGTCTTAGATTAAAATGGAGGGCAACAGGATATATAAGATTATTATTTCTAATATCCCTGGCATGTTCCTGAAGTTTCAGCTTAAAAATCATCTTTGTTTCCCCTATATAAAATAGGTCACAAAGGCATGACAGGGCATATACTACTGATACTGCTAGAGAATATAATACTTTAAGATCTAAGGTATGTAAGGAGACTAAGGCATTGTGGGTGATGGAGGAGCTTGAGAGTTTTCAGTATCCATGAGCTGTAATAAAACGGTCCGTTCGGATCCTTACCAACTTGTTGAGGAAGATTGAAAATGGAGAGTACAGATAGAATGTTATGGTGAGCACATAACTTCTTTTTGTAAGGCTCTAAACCACTTCTGCAGTGTCAATAGAACAGTTTAGAGAGGCAGGTGTATCTCACAGAGGATATGGCTGCTCTGGAACACTCCCCATCAGCATAAAGCAAAGTTAATACCTGTTCAAATTCAAGCACAGCTTGGATCTGTGAATAGAAAACAGAAAATTTACCTCAGGAATTCTCTGCATACTACAAATGGAGAGAGGCATCTCCTGAATTTTTTAGCCTCTGTTCTACACTCAGCAAAAAATATTACCAGGGCTGCTGTTTAATGGCTAGGCATTCATCACAGCAACATAGGTTTCATAGGTTTCATAGGTTTATACTAGGCTATCTGCCCCAAGGCATTTATAAGCCTAGCCCGAATTTTTGTGGCTTACGCCACCCCTTATATGAAAAAATACTGTACCCATTAGTTTGTTGTGCCTCTGTCCAGCAGTGACACAGAGATGATTCCCGGGGTAAACCTACGATCTCCCATCCACAGGTCAAGATTTCTCTTGAACAGAGCCAGCGAGGTGCTCTGCCTCACATGGACCGGGACTCTATTCCACAGCATAGGGAGTCTCTGAGTGATAAATCTATCCCTCCAGCACGTCCTATTTATATCCGTGCTAAGGTTTAAGTCACTTGCTCTAGTGGTTTTGGTGGATTTGGATTTTTTGAGGTGGAGCATGTCCATTAATTCCGGGTTGGACATGGCCTTGTATGTCAGGCACATGTCACCTCTGAGCAGATGGTATGCGACTGAATAGAGCTGGAGTTTCTTCAATCTGGCAGCATATGACAGATTTTGGAGTCCCTTTAACCTTTTGGTGAGAAACTTTTGGGGTCTCTCCAATTGCTGCAGATGTCGGGCGAGATACATCCTGAATGGGGCATTGTACTCGATCATTGGTCTGATAAGTGAAGAGTACAGGGGAACAATGACCTCACTAGATCTGGATGTGAATCCCTTCATGATCAGGTGGGCAATGTAGAAGTCTTTCTAACCACTTTAGCAACGTGAGTGTCAAAAGAAAGGCCACTGTCAACCTGGGTCCCCAGGTCCCTGATAACCTCTTCTGTGCTTAGTGGATTGCCACCTATATGGTAGCTTGGGGTTACCTTGTTTTTCCCGGGTATGACTATACATTTTTGGCGCTTAACTTCAGGCCATGGCTCTGGCACCAGCTATCTGTTTCCGTGAGTCCCTTCTGAAGGATATCCGTGTCCGATGCACTTTCCACTATGGCGCCCAGTTTGCCGTCGCCTGCAAACTTTGTCGGCCAAAGACCTCCCATGTTGGCCTGTACTTCTGAGAAGTAGATGCTGAACAATAGGGGCCAAGGACCGAGCCCTGTGGGACACCACTTGTGACCGCTTGGAGTCTGACATAGCGCCAGCAACTCTAATCCTGTGGGTTCTGTCCTTAAGCCAGTTTGCAACCCATCTTGTGACATATGGGTTTACATTTAAGCTGGTAGTTTTTCTACAATACCCGAGTGGGGTATTGTGTCGAAAGCCTTTGCAAGGTCAAGGTAGGCTGTATGGACTGCCTTTCCTCATCAATGGCCTTGGCGACTGTTTCGAAGAAGTCGACCAAGTTCAAAAGGCATGATCTTCCCTTGACAAAGCCAAACTGGGTCGGGTCCAATGTCTGCAAGTCCCCTATATCTTTGTTTATGAGCTCCATTATGATCCTCTCCATAGCTTTGCAGACTAGACTTGTTAAGCTTATGGGGCGGTAATTACCAGGGTCCGAGAGGCACCACCTTTGTGGAGTTGGACCACAGTTGCCGTGACGCCACTCCTTGGGCACGATCCTGTGGTAAGGCTGAGATTAAACAGCTGCCTTATGTGCGGGTTTAATTCCTCATTTAGCTCGTGTAGCACACAGCCGGGGACACCATCCGTCCCATTGATGCTGTGTTTTTAGCTTTAGAGAGAGCAGCTTTCACCTGCGCATTTGAGATGTCTGGGAGGCTACACCGCTGGGATAGTTATCTCTCCTTTGGGGGAGAGGGGTGAAGTTTGCACTGAACCTGTCTGCCAGTATGTTGGCAATGTCTGTGGGTTCAGTGATTTTTGTATCATTTTGGACTAATTCTGAGCATATCTGGGAGTTTCCACCCAGGTTCCTAACATAGCTGAAAAAGGCCTTATGATTGTCCTTTGAATCCATGGCAATTTTTCTCTCAAAATTGGCCTTAGTTGATTTTATGAGTGCTCGATTTTTTTACTAATAATGATCAGGGTGACTTCCTTTATGGATTTTGTTCTATCATGTAATAGCTTTCTCCTCTTATTGTAAAGTTTGTTAATGGCTGGGGTCCACCAGACTGGACGCTTGCCCTTTGTGGAAAGAGTCTTGGTTTTATTTGGGATTGCCTGATCCATGCAGTCCTGGAGGTGTTCATAGAAGGCATTTGTAAGGGCTTCCACAGCTTGGGTTGTGGTTTCCACTGTCTCAGGGGCCTTGAAGGATACCACACCAGTCTTGAGTAGTGTGAAGTTTGCTTTAGAGAAGTTCTTCACTGTGGTCTTTAGTTTGGGGGGGGGGGGAAATGTGGATTTCCAGTGAGATTAGTTTATGATCAGATCTCAACAATGAGGGATATACTTCCGTGTGGAGCATTTTGTCCCCATGTTTGTGATAATGAGATCTAGTATATTTTCTCCTCTCGTGGGAACAGTGACTAGCTGTTCCATGGCATTTGAATTTATGAACTCCAGGAACCGTTGGGCTAGAAAGTTAGGGCTTGAGTAACGTTCCCAGTCTATATTCGGGTAGTTGAAGTCACCCAATATGATGGTGTTTGGAGATACATTTATACCCTCCAGTGTCTTCAGGAAGGCTGTGTGGTGTTCCTGAGTTTGAGAGGGTGGCCTGTAGCATGCTACAATTTGTAGAGCAGTTTTGCCTATGGTTAGTTGCACCTGGATGGTTTCCGAAGCTTCGTGCGTTGCCACCAACCTGGAGGTGTGGGTATCCTTTATGAATATGGATACACCCCCCCCCCTTTTGTGGTGTGGTCTGGGTTTTGGGGCCGGAATGCATGATATGAGGTAAAACCTAATAGTGCCGGGGTGCTTTCAGGAGCCTTGAACCAGGTTTCAGTTACAGCACAGACATCGATGTTCTCCATACTGAGAAGGGCCTCGAGTGCGTGCATTTTGAGATTTAGACTTCTGGCATTGAGCAGCATTACCCTCAGTTTCTTCCCATTTTTGTTTTCTAGGGTGGTAGGTTTAGAATTTGAGCCTTGCCCAAAAAAGGCACTATAGGGGTGGCAAGAGCCTTAGCCAATATCCGGAATCCCAGGGGTGACAGGTGCAAGCCGTCCCTTGCGAAGCAGCGTGGCTTGTCAAGCATGTCATCCCAGGCAGACAGACACTGGATCCCCTTTGAATGACACCAGACATTAAGCCAATTGTTAAAGCTGATCATCTTGTCTCTATATTGTGGCATCATTCTTGGTGAAGAAAGGATACTGCTCAGGGTTAGGGTCATACCTGCCTGGGCTACATAATCAGAGAGCTCCTCTATGTCTCTTTTCATGTAGTCCAGGGAGGTACGTCTCAGGTCGTTCACACCAGCATGGACAATGATTGTGTCATATTTGTACTTGCCGTGGAGTGACCCGAGTGCTTGTGTTATGTGGCTGATTCTAGCGCCCGATAGGCAGCTTACTGTGACCCTCTCCTTGTTCAGCCTGGTGAGTGGGACGTCAGTGTGTCTGACTATGGAGTCACCTATGACAAGGTGTTTAGAGCAACGAGTAGTAATGACGTTTGGACTGGCAGCAAAGAAGTTCTGGGTAACTGCGTCCATACATCACTTTTATGCCCCACACCCTATGCAGGGAGCATGTGTGTGACATACGGCGACATACAAGATCGTAAAGCTTTGATGTACTGGCCACCATGGGCTGCCCTAAGCAGGAGATCCTTATAGTAAAGAGTACTGCAGTACTGATATGGGAGGACATCAAAAAAAGACCAAAATATGTAATCATAAAATAAATGTTGGAAGTCATAAATGCACTCAATTTGTTCGATCATTTTTGGTCCACAGGACCTCTACAGTTGATTATAGACAACACCATAGAGATGTGATACATAAACAAACAGGGTGGTTCCAGATTATACCCCTATGCAAATTAGCCAGGGTAGCCTGGGATGTAGCAATTCATTGCAATCTTACTGTGCATTCCATAAGAGCAAAACACTGTGGCAGAGAAGTTGAGCATGAACAAGACATATCATCATGAATGGAAATTGAATCAGGGGATCTTAAGATTTGAACCAGGTATGGGGGACATTTCAGACAGATCTTTTTGCCTTGATTCACAATAATCAATGTGGCAAAATTCAGTACAGAAGGCCTGGGAAACAGATGCATTCTTATTTCCTTGGATTAGAATGTTTTTGTATGCCTTTCCACAGATATCCAGATTCATTCTGAAGTTTCATAAGAATATGCAAAGATCATTGTGGTAACTCCCTTCTGACCCATGCAACAGTGGATGTTCTTTGTGTTTCACTGTTGCAGTCATCACCTGTGGGTTATCCCTGCTGTGGTAGCCCTCGGCCAGCCCGAATACCAGAGTCAGTGTGTTTGTGTGCTGGCTGCTGTTGCCTGTAGTCTGACATCAGGTTGTCAGTACTATAAAGCAAGGCAGCTGACATCATTACATCAGTATTTCTTGCCGTGGAGCCCGTAGCAGAAACAGTTTGCATGAGTGTCAGTCTGTCTCTACCAGAAGTCAAATTTCAGCAGAAAACATCTAAAGCTAATACCCCGTTGAGGGCCCTTTTTTCTTGCTCTAACCGATGTCCGAAAAAGTTAACAATTGTCTCACCTGTGGAAAGCACATCACACACCGAGACTTTCATTCTTACTGTATCACTTGTTTAGGCCCAGACCACAAGGTCCCTCATTGCCAGTTCTGTGCCCTCTTTAATGCAAAAACCATTCACCGTAGAGCTCTTTTTGTAGACAATTATTGTCATATTCTGTGTTTGAAACCTGATATGGCATCCATCTGCCAACAATCTGCCAACATTCTGAAAAACGTAAAGATAGAGACAGTCCACACAAGGCTAAGCCTACTGACAATGTTACCGCTAAGCAAGTCGTCAGTTCTCCGAAAGTCAGTGAGGCACTTTCACAGGCCCTGATGCCCGACTTGCTTTCTACACAGGCCTCTGCCGAGACCCTTTCAGAGTCTGGTATGCCACAGAAATCCATTTCGTCTTCCGAGCCTTTGACTGTTTCTGCCTCGGTTGGGTCTGGAGATGCGACGCAAGCACCGGCTTCCGAGGACACCATTCGCACTACCGATTCTAGACAAACAACTACGTTGTCTTTTCTGACTACCATTTCTCAGAGACTGACAGATTCTCTCAGGCCTCAAAGCCAGGCCTCTCCTAGGAAATCTGCTTCTAGCCACCATCTTGCTACTGCTCTCCCACCCCAAGCTCAAATGCTTAAAATGATGGAGGATCTCATCTCCCTTATCCGAGGTACTCAAGCCCCCACTCCAAAAAGGAAAATGCTTCCTTCTCCAGAAATTATGACAGACCAAGTGTCTGAGGAATCTGATTATTCTGCCTTTGAAGAGGAACAATAGCCCTAAACTGTTTTTGAGGATTCATATGCAGAGGAATCCATCCCCTCTGCCTCCCCTCCAGAGGACCTCTCCTTCGGAGAAACCTTCCAATCCCTCAGGGAATATTTCCAATGGGAATCTCAGGACTGCCCACTGTCAAAGAAATGACTTAGAGTGTTTCTGGACCTGCCCCAGCACAGACCCCTTGCCATCCCACCTATTCTAGAAGTGGTGGATGATGTTTTCTTTGAATCTAGTTTAGCCCCTGATGCCCTGCCTCCTGCTCCAGCTAAACCTGACAGGTACTAGAGAGTACCGGATTCTCACAAATACTTGTACAGGAATCCTGCTGCAGACCCTGAGGTCATTACAGAGGGACCCAAAGAAGCTAAGACTAGTTCTGCCAAGAATCCTGTTCCTTATGAGAAAGACTCCAGAGGTCTGGACAGATGTGGTAAGAAAGTATACACCTCTGCTACCTTAGCTTTCAGAGCACTCAGTTGTCAGTTCCATATATTAAAATATCAGCAACACACTTTGGAACAATTAAAACAAAAGATTGCTACCTCTCCTGATGGTGCCACCTCAAAAGAGCTGGCAGAATTACTACACTCTGCTTGTCAAGTGGTCAAGCACTCATTACATTGTGACACCTTAGAACCCTCTAGCAGGGCAGCAGTGACAGGATCTGTTATTAGAAGACATGCATGGCTGAAGGAACAACCTTTCTCTGATCATGTCAAGTCTAAACTTATTGATGCACCCCTAGATAAGGGATGCCTGTTTGGGGAAAAAGCAGAAGAGATGCTTAAAAAGATGGAAGACAAAGCAAAATCTATGCAAACAGTAAAAAGATTTCTTTCAAGTTCAACTGCCCAGATTCAGCAGGAACTTCCCCTCTAAGCAATGGGCCTTCCCTGCACCCAGCAGACAGGGCCAAAGTAAGCCCTGCAGGGACAGGACATCCAGGCCCCTATCCCAGGGCCAGCAAAGAAGCAAACAATGGACCACTTCCGCCTCTAAGGCAGGGAGTTCTAAGCCAGGCATCTATAGTAAGCATTCACAATGACTCTCCCTCCCCCCTCTGTGCTCCTTTCACTCATCTAAAACTAGGAGGAAATCTCACCCTCTTCAAGGACAATTGGGTCTCTATAACCAAGGACCAATGGGTATTAAAAAACATGTCTCAGGGATACAGATTCTCCTTCAGCAAACTCCCAGTTCCAAGAGGGTACCCAGACCTCCCCCCAAACCAGTGGGCAGAGTCATTAAAACAGGTAAAAACACTAATATCCCAGGAGGCAGTAGAACCTATCCCTCCGGATCAAACAGGAAAAGGTTTTTACTCTAGACTAGTCCTTGTTCCCAGAAAGGAGGGCACTTGACGCCCCATCCTGGCTCTATCCAAACTGAACACCTCCTTGGTGGTCCTCAGATTCAAAATGCTAACCTTGCAGTAGCTCCTGCCTGTGCTCACACAAAATGCCTGGCTGGTGACACTAGACCTAAAAGATGCCCACCTCCACCTCCCCATCAGGGAATTGTGCAGAAATTTCTGCGCTTCAGAGCAGGCAGTCAGCACTTTCAGTTCTCTGCACTACCCTTTGGCTTATCTACTGCTCCCAGAGTATTTACCAAATGCTTGGCCCTGGCTATAGCATTCTGCAGACAGAGAAATATACAGATTTACCCTTACCTGAACAACTGCCTCATTCAGGTGAACAGCAAAGAAAAGTTGCTCCAGGATCCTCTCTTTGTCAAAAAACTCCTAACTTCCCTAGAGTTCACCATCAATGAGAAAAAAATCAAAGCAAAACCCCACCAGGAAAATTGTTTTCCTGGGAGCTGTGCTAGACACAGCAACCCTAATGGCCTTCCTATCCCTAGAAAAGCAGGGCTTCCTGCCTCTCTACTTCACCCAGCTGGCTTCCAGAAGTCACCTCACTGCAAGGAAGTTCCTGCAAGCCCTGGGATACATGGCATCTTGCATCCTTCTCATCCCTCTTGCCAGGCTTCACATGAGAAAGCTTCAGTGGTACTTAAAGAACCTTTGGTGTCAGCACTCTCAGTCCCTAGAGACCACTCTCCCACTGATCAGTTGCATAAGGGATGTATTTCTCTGGTGGGCAGAGGCCTGTGCCATGAACAAGGGTCTTCCCTTCATCCTCTGCCCTTCCAGCCAGACCATCACCACCAACACATCATACATAGCTTGGGGCACTCACCTAGCAGGCAGGTGTACCCAAGGCCTTTGGATGCCCTGCAACTTCACTTGCACATCAACCAGAAATAAATTATGGCAGTGCAAAATGCTCTGACTTTCTTCCCACCCCATCTCAGGCCAGGGGTCCTTCTTATAAAAACAGACAACACCACAGTAATGTGGTACATCAACAAGCATGGGTGCACCCAATCTTACCCCCTGTGCAGGTTAGCCATGAGTCTGTGGCTTACAGCCACCTCCATGGGGCTGCACCTAATTTCCCAATACGTACCAGGATCAGCAACACACTGGCAGACCACCTAAGGAGAAACGTACTGGACCTCCACTAATGGCAGCCCCACAGAAAAATCTTTCTGCAAATCACCTAGGAGTGAGCAACCCAGAGGTGGACCCCTTTGCCTCGCACCTCAACCACCAGCTACACAAGTTTTGTACCAGGGAGTATCACCTCCTAGTTTGGAAGGTAGATGCCTTGACCTTCCCCTGGAGCTCCTTCTTTGTGTACGCATACCCTCCTCTGCCCCTTATTCCCAAGGTTCTGAACAAAATAAGAGAGGAGAGACCAAAGGCCATTCTCATTGCTCCAGATTGGCCCAGACAGTTTTGGTACCCCAGTCTGACCTTACAGCCCCCAAACCTGCTTCCCCTAAGGTCAGACCTCTTGACCCAGGAGAGGGGGAAGGTACTGCACCCAGACCTACAGACTCTCAAACTTTCAGCATAGCTCATACACTAAAAACTAACAAGAAGTCACTGTTAAGCAAACAGGTCTTGGACATCATCACAGGGGCCAGAAGAAAATCTTTTGCAGGAAAATGGAAAAGATTCTGCTCCTGGAAACAATTAAAAGGGTGAAATACCTCCCAATCTTCCATTCCTCTCTTCCTGGATTACTTAGCAGAGTTGCTGAGTAGTGGCCTCTCCTTCTCCTCTATTAAAATCCATGCCTGAGCCATCTCTGCCCATTATGATTCAGACCCACCCTCCTCTCATCCTTTGATTAAGCAAGTCCTCAGAGGGGCTTCTAATATCAGGCCTCCCAAAAGGCCTCCTACTCCACCCTGGGCCGTGAATTATGTGTTAGAGAAGCTAACCTTACCTCCTTTCGAACCTGCCATTTCAACAGAATTAAAATACCTCTACTAGAAGACTGCCTTCCTACTAGCTATCACCTCAGCCAGAAGGGTCTCAGAACTTCAAGCTCTCATGGCTGTCGAGCCCTTCATAATTTTCCATGCAGACATGGTCTCCCTGAGGACTAATCTCTCCTTTATGCCCAAGGTGGTATCTGATGTGACCCTTAACCAGGCCATACACCTTCCCACCTTCTTTCCCAACCCACAAAACAAGAGGGAAAGAATTCTACACTCACTAGATGTGCACAGACAACTCAGATACTATCTGGACCACACCAAGCCATTCAGAAAAACTGACCAGCTTCTTGTAAGCTTTGCCCCTGGGGCAGAGGAGAAGCCCATCTCCAAACAAACCATTTCCAAATGGATTTCACACTGTATCCATTTTTGCTACAGACTACATGGGAAACCCATCCCTAAGTCAATCTGTACCCACTCCACTAGGGCAACCTTCACTTCCACTGCCTTCCTCAGAGGAGTACTTACCAGGGACATATTGGAAGTCGCCACTTAAACCTCTGTCCATACCTTTACAAAGCATTAACACCTACCTCTCTTTTCTAAGTCTAGGGCAGGATTTGCCTCTGCAATTCTGCAGGGCCTCCTGACCCATACCTAGAACTCTACCTATCCTTCCACCTTTTACCTCAGCTTTGGGAATCCTCCCACAACTGATGAATGCAACAGTGAAACATGAAGAACATAGTACAGTTGTGTACACTTACCATAAATGTAGATGTTCGAGTGTATTCACTGTTGCAGTCTTGGTTTCCCTCCGTCCTTCCTCCATTTCTCGTCTTCCCTAAGGGTGGCACATGCTTCCCAAGGTGACTCTTAGCCACCAAGAACACTACTCTCTTTTCCCTTGTGCTTCTGATGGGTAGGGCAAGAAAAACTGATGTAATGACGTCGGCTGTCTTGCTTTATAGTACTGGTGACTTGATGTCAGACTACAGGAGACAGCAGCCGGTGCACAAAAACATTGACTCTGGTATTCGAGCCGGCCGAGGGCTACCACAGCAGAGATAACCCACAGGTGATGACTGCAACAGTGAATACATTCGAACATCTACATTTATGTAAGTGTACTCAACTGTACTTTCTCCCTTCTTTTGCAAATGGCCAAGGGCAATTACCACAAACTTCCAAACAGACTGGACCTACTTACACAAGACAAGGGTTGTTTGATAAACCCCTTCTTCAAACAAAGTCAGCTCACTGCCTGGATGATGAAAGTTTTATTACCTTTTAGGCACCCATTGTTCTGAGGATGTGCTGTAGCTATTAAAGGAGACAAAGAATCCTGCTACTAGGAAATAATATATTAGCAAATAGAAAAGACCTTCCAGTTGGTGCCATACTAAGAATCAAAACCCTTTTAAGACTTGTATTTTCCCAGTTCTACCATATTTTTGAGAGTTGTTATCCTCTGGCCTTTCTTAATCCTCTGTCAAGGTTCATTTGACCATTTCAGTATGTCTGCTCATGTATCCCCCTCTTTCCATGCAATCCATTGTCAAGATGTTTTTGAAATTAGTTCTGCATACCTGTCCACCTAGAAAACAGGATGTTATGTAGTCTAATCTCACCTTCATTCTTACCCGTGGTTTTGGAGCCAAACCTCGACTGTGACTCCGCCATGCTCTTGCTCAAAGTCTTCAATTGTCTCGTGGCTAAGAGGTATCCCATCATGCAACAGGTATATTCCCCAGATCTCGTTTGCCGCTCGTTATGCTCAGATGTGGTCTTGCTTTTGGCCGTGACTAAGTATACTTTTTATAAACGTTTTATAAACTTTTGACTTGTTGTTACTCAAAAAAGCTATTTTCATAGCTGTGTGTGTGTGGTAGTGGTGTTATACTGCCTTTGTTTTGCTTCTCTTGCTGTTTCTGTGGCCTTTTCATTGGCTGTTTTGGTATCCCTTTCATTTCCTTTATTCCCACAGGCTAGGCCCTTTTCAGATAGAGGACCTAGTCCTCCCCTTTGTTTCTGTGTGGTCTTTGGTTTGGTGCTCCATTCTGTTAGCTTATTAGTGTTATCGTGTCTGGCTAGTGGTGCTATCCTGCCTTTGTTTCCCTGGGCTAGGCCCATTTAAGTTAGAGGACTTAGTCCTCCCTGTAGTCTTTTTCCCACCAGTTACTAGGCTGTTTTTACTTAGAGGCTCTAGTTTCCTGTGCGGGGTTTAGTTGGGTCCAGTGTGTGTGTACGTATTGCTTTTTACCTGTGTGTATTCTCTTTTATTCAGCATGTCCAAGGTTTCTAAGGAACACAGGCCTTCTGGCTTTAAAAAGTGTGTTGAATGCAGCAATAAAATGTCTTTGACTGATGGGAACTCCATGTACATGTACTGCTTGGGGGCTATTCACCTCCAAGAGTCCTGCTTGTTCTGTCATTCCTTCAGTCCCTGTGTACTACAGGAGAGGAAGAACAAGCTCATTTTGAAGGGACTGCTTAAACACTCCTTCAAGGAAGACTTGGCTGAGTCTTCCAATGCATTATCCTCTCCAGCTAAAAAGGACAAAAAGACTTCTAAGAAGTGCTCTCTGGCTCCGTCTGTTTCTTCGGAGCCGTCAGAGAAAGTTGCTAGAACAGTTTCTCCTTCTTCGGTTCTGTTGCCTTCAGTGCCAGCAGAAGGTAGTGTCTTGACTAAGACCATATCGGCTCCCAGCCTTTTGGAGCCGGTCACAGATATTTTCGTTCAGAACCGGTCTCCAATTATTCAACTGATTTCTCCTTCACGCAAGTCCCCTTCTGTAGGGCGATCCAGATCTCCAACTATATCCTCCAGGTCCTCGAGGACCCTTTCCGATGAGGACGTTGATAGAGTGGTGAAGAAACTGTTTCAGTCATCGGTGTTGGCCAAATTGATTTCAGCTCCAACCCAATCAGCTCCGGAGCCTATGGCCTCTTCATCCTATGTTGTTCCTCCTCCGAGCCTTTCTTGGCCTTCAGAGCCAGAGTTGTCGGTTCCGTCGGGTGCCATTAGGTCGGTTCCAGTAGCCTCACCTGGCCTCTCGGTTCCAATTTCTGCTCCAACCCCATCAGCTCCATCCACAGGGTCGATGGTCCATGGTTCTCCGGTTGGACCCAGGGGGGGAGGGCTCAGATCGATCTTCATCAGTTCCAAGCCTTCCTCTCAGTGCTTCGGCTTGATTGAGCTTGGACCCGACATCTACTTCGGACCTCATCTCCTCTGTGCCGAGGGCTACTACTGTATCCTTTTCAGTTAGTTGGCCTTCGGAACCGGGGAGATCAGCCTTCAAGGTTATGAGGAGCGTGCTGGCCAGGTCATCAGCTGCATCATACGGCACCAATACTCTGCCCCCTCAGGCACTGGTGTCAGTTTTGGATCACCCTCTATCCCTGGACAGCAGACACCCAAAGCCTCAGGATACCTCCATGAGTGGTCCCCAACTTTCTGACGTCTCCCCAGACTTTTTGCCTGAGGAGCCTGCCAGAAAGAGATTGTGTAAGAGGAAACACCGCAACGGATGAGTCTTTCACGTCGGACACCGACCTTGAGGAATCAGAGGGGTCCCCCAAGTTGTCTTCTGAAGATATCTCTTTTTCAGATATCCTTGAGATCTTGAAGCAGAGAGGTGGCTGGCCCTCCAAATCCCCATCTGATGATGAGTCAGTGTTCTTTGAAGGCTTTCGGGTCTCAACCCTCCGCCTCTTGGGTTTCTCCCCCTTTCGATGAGCTACTAGATCTTGTCTGTTGAAAGGTGTGGGAAACTCTTGACACTGTGGAACTGGTCCCTAGGAGACCCAATAAGTTTTTGTCTGCCCCCCACTGATAAGGAATATCTAACAAAAGGCATTCCAGTAGATGCCATGGTGGTGCAGCAGCCACCAAGAAGGAACTTGCTGAAACTTCGTCTACCGTCCATCCACCTAACAAGGAGTCCCAGGCTATGGACAGGTATGGGAAGCATGTGTTTACCTCAGCAGCCTTTACACTGCAGTCACTGAACTACTTGACACATTTTACAAGGCTCCAGATAGATCTCCTAAAAGAGCTAGGAGATTCTCTACAGGGTAGCATTTATGATGCCATGGCACAGAAGGTCAATGCACAGATGTCTACCCTAAATTCCCTTACCAACTCCTCCATGTGGCTGATCTCATACGCAGCCGACGGAGCGAGTAGGGCAAGCAGGTTCTGGAGTCTCTCTTAGGAGACACTCCTGGATGCTCCTGTGCAATTTCGCTGAGGCCTTCAAGTCTACGTTCACCAGTGCCTCCTTTGATGGTTCATCGTTGTTCGGAACCAAGGTGAAGGACACTCTCACTAGGTGCGAGCAGGAAGGAAAAACCCTGTCTGCCGTGGGAGTCAGTTTTTCCATGCCTTCTAGACCTTACTTTAAGGGCCAGAAGGGTGGGAAAATGTGGTTCAGGAAGTCACAGAGGTTTTTTCAGGATGCACAAAGTGATTCCCCCTCCAGAGGCAGAGGAGGGGGTGGAAATTCAGGTAGATGCCACCCTAGAGGCAGAGGAGGCCCATGTAACTAGGGGGACTGTGATTCCTTTCATGGTTCTCCCTACCAGTGCTCCTGAAGAGAGGCCCAACTGTGCATCTCTGGAGCCGGTCAGGGGTCACATTTCTTTATTCCCAGAAGCCTGGCAAGACATCACCCAAGATGAGTGGGTATTAAAGATAATTTCCAGAGGTTATCATATTCCCTTCTCTTCTCCTCTCCCGCCAATGAAGAGAATCCCAGACTTTCCACCCAGTCACAGGGATTCCGCAACTTTAGAAATAAAAAAGTTGCTTTCAAAGAGAGCCATCCAACCTGTCCCCGCAGACCAAGTAGGATTAGGGACTTACTCCAGATTCTTTTTGGTGCTGAAAAGAACAGGGGACCTGAGACCCATCTTGGATCTCAGTCGATTGAACCTTCACATACAAAAATCCAAGTCAGTACTCCCTCTGTTAGGGAAAGATGTGTGGATGTGCTCCATCGACCTCAAAGATGCTTACTACCATATCAAGATGGACAGGGCATCGAGACGTCATCTACGCTTCCGGCTGGGAGCCGGTCATTTTCAGTTTCGCGCTCTGCCCTTTGGTCTCACCACAGCCCCCAGGGTGTTCACCAAATGCATGGCAGTGGTAATGGCTCACTTGAAACATCAGGGATTCCAAGTGTTTCCATACCTGGATGACTGGCTCCTTTCTGCCACCACCAGGTGTCTCCTGTTACAGACCAGGGACGCCACCATTACACTGTGCCAAAGGTTAGGAATTACTCTAAATTGGAAAAAATCTGCCTTGTTGCTCTCGCAGCATGTCACTTTTATCAGCGCAGAACTAGATATGGTGCTCATGAGGGCCTTCTTACCAGAAGAGAGAATTCAGGCTCTACAACAGCAGGTCTACGCCTTGCTACCATTGAGGAAGGTTAAGGCAAAAGTGGTCCTCAAGTTATTAGGGACCATGGCTGCCACGATCATGCTCTTTCCCCTTGCCAGACTACACATGAGGGTTCTTTAGTGGCTGCTTTTCGCCCAATGGTCACTACAGCATCTTCCACTCTCCCATTCTATTCTGATTATGGACACGTGCAAGCAGGATTTACGCTCAACGTGGACAAGCCTTTTGTTCCATCTTCTCCAGTTGCCAAGGTGACCACGGATGCCTCCCAGATCGGGTGGTGGGGCATTATTTTGGCAGGACAATCCAAGGCACATGGCATGATTATGAGACCCATTTGCATATCAATGTCTTGGAGATGAGAGCAGTGCTATTAGCGTTGCAAGCACTTCAGAGCTTTCTCCCTCTAGGGACAATTGCAATCCACTCAGACAACATGTTAGTGGTATGGTATCTGAACAAACAGGGAGGAACCAAATCATACCCCCTTTGCAGAGAGGCACTTCGAGTTTGGCAGTGGGCGGTGTTTTCCCAATGCTTTCTAGTTGCAACGCATATACAAGGGAAGTCCAATGTGATAGCCGACAGTCTGAGCAGAGCTATCCTAATGCCTCATGAGGGGTCCCTGGACAATTATGCTGCAGAGAAGATTTTCCACAGATGGGGTCAGCTTTGCTGTGATCTATTTGCCAGCCCCCTCAATGCCAAATGCAGCAGCTACTTCTCCCTTATCCCCCCAGAGGGGGAGACACCCAAGGATGCTCTAGTTCATGATTGGCCCTCCAGTCTTCTCTATGCCTTTCCACCGTTACCTCTGATATCAAAGGTCATTCAGAAAGCAAAGTCTTTGGGAAGCAAAAATGATCCTCATTGCCCCACACTGGCCTTGTCAGATTTGTTTTCCCTTCCTTCAACCCTGTCAAAAGGACAAGCCCTGGATTCTGGACCCAGCTCCAGATCTGCTGACTCATGTCAGGACATTTCCATCCCTCCATCCAGACCCTCAAGTTGACAGCTTAGCTGCTCCAGTTCCATCCTTAGTCAGGCTTCATGATTTTTCCCCGGAAGTGGTCCATATTCTTTCATATTCCCACAAACCTTCTACCAGGAAGATTTATTCTTGTTAGTGGAAGAGATTTTTTATTTGGGCCAGTGAGAGACATATTGATCCTTATACAGCACCTATTTCGGCAATATTAGAATTTCTTTCTCAACTGTTCAGTCAGGGATCAGCTGCAGCAACCATTAAAGTGCAACTGGCAGCGATTTCTACCTTTCATGTTGCTAATGAGCCCAACCATATGGCTCATAGGCTTTGTAGGGCTTTTCTGAAAGGGGCATTGTTACTCCAACCTCCAGTCTTTGATCCAGTAATGCCATGAGACCTCAATTTTGTATTACAGAAGCTCATCTCAACTCCCTTTGAGCCCGCAGCTACGTGTAAAATTAAATTCTTGTCATGGAAGACCATAATCTTGGGTAGCCATAACTTCAGCCAGACAGGTCTCTGAACCCCAAGCATTATTGATTAAGCTACCTTATTTGGTGTTTCACAAAGATAGGGTCTCCTTAAGAACTAATCCTTCCTTTGTTCCAAAGTTTGCCTCTGTTGTCAATATCAATCAATCCATTGAGTTGCCTGTGTTTTTTTCCTGAATTCTCCAACAAGGCAGGATTTAAGTTTCATCAGCTAGATGTTCATAGACAATTGCGTTTCTATTTACACAGGACAAAAAATTTCAGGAAATCAGATCAAATGTTTGTCTCAGTTTCAGACACTAGACTTGGGGTTCCTGTTTCTAAGGTAACCTTGTCTCGCTGGATCTTCGATTGCATCTCATTTATTTATGCTTCCAGTGGCAAAGAATTACCCTTTAAAGTGAAGGCTCATTCTACACGATCTGTGGCTACCTCAACTGCATTTCAGGCTAGGATGTCTGTGGATGATATTTGTGCTGCAGCAACATGGGCTTCGCCTCATACCTTTATTAGTCACTGCAAATTAGATCTGGTCTCTAGAGGCAGATCTTCCTTTGGTTCCAAAGTGCTCAAGAGTATTTTTCATTGAGCCACCCAAGATCAAGGTGCTAGGGACGCTGTCCCATGGGTAAGAATGAAGGTGAGATTGGACTGTATAACATCAAGAAGTTATGTACTCACCATAACGTTCGATGTATGTAGTCCATCTTGCCTTACATTCTTACTAATCTTCCCTCCTACCCCCTCCTGGAGGACCTGGAGGTATAGTCTCTAGGTGTTGGTAGTCCTTTCGGTTGGGGTTGTTCTTCTTCTCAATGTGTGTGTGTATGTGTGTGTGTGTGTGTGTGTGTGTGTGTGTGTGTGTGTGTGTGTGTGCCCTTGCAGCAAACAAGATCTGAGGAATAGACCTGTTGCATGATGGGATACCTCTTAGCCACGAGACAATTGAAGACTTTGATCTAGAGTATGGCCAAGTCAGAGCCGAGGTTTGGCTCCGAACCCATGGGTAAGAATGTAAGGCGAAATGGACTACATACATCAAACGTTATGGTGAGTACATAACTTCCTGTTGCTCCTCCTTGATATCTTAATTTTGTGTTTAAAAAATTAACTCATGCTCCATTTAAATGTCTTATCAGGCTGATTTGAGGTTTTAACATGAAAAACAATTTTGCTGATTGCCCTGACTTCTGCAAGAAAGTGTTGAGTTGCAAGCTGTTATGGTGGATCATCCTATCTGGTTTCCCAGGAAAAGGATGGACATGGCTGTGGTGAATATGTATTTTAAGAAGAGGGAGGAGCATAGTGTGATGTACAAGAGTGGAGGAAGATGCACACAGGTGGATTATATCCTATGTAGGAGGGCCAGTCTGAAGGAGATTGGAGACTGTAAAGTGGTGACAGAGGAAAGTGTAGTTAAGCAGCATAGAATGGTGGTCTGTAGGATGACATTGGTGATCAAGAAGAGGAGGAGGAGTGTGAAAGCAGTGCCAAGGATTAAATGGTGGAAGTTAAAAAAGGGTGATTGTGAGGTGGAGTTCAGGGAAGAGTTAAGACAGGCACTGAGAGGCAGTGAAGAGTTTCCGAATAGCTTGGTAAGTACAGCAGAGCTAGTAAGGGAGACTGCTAGAAAGGTGCTTGGTGTGACATCTGGACAGAGGAAGGAGGACAAGGAGACCTGTTGGTGGAATGAGGAAGTACAGGAGAGTATACTGAGGAAGAGGCTGGCGAAGAAGAAGTGGGATTGTCAAAGAGATGAAGAAAGTAGACATGAGTATAAGGAGATAAGATGCATGGCAAAGAGAGAGGTGGCAAAGGCTAAGGATAAGGCATATGGAGAGTTGTATGAGAGATTGGACACTAAAGAGGGAGAAAAGGACCTGTACCGATTGGCTAAACAGAGGGACAGAGCTGGGAAAGATGTGCAGCAGGTAAGGGTAATAAAGGATAGTGAGGGAAACCTAATTACAAGTGAAGAGAGTGTGTTGAGGAGATGGAAAGAGTACTTTGAAGGGCTGATGAATGAAGAGAATCAGGGAGAGAGAAGGTTGGATAATGTGGGGATAGTGAATCAGGAAGTGAAACAGATTAGCAAGGAGGAAGTAAGGACAGCTATGAAGAGGATGAAGAATGGAAAGGCTGTTGGCCCAGATGACATACCAGTGGAAGCATGGAGGTGCTTAGGTGAAATGGCAGTGGAATTTTTAACCAGATTGTTTAATGAAATTTTGGAAAGTCAGAGGATGCCTGAGGAGTTGAGAAAAAGTGTTTGGTACCTATCTTTAAGAATAAGGGTGATGTGCAGAGCTGCAGTAACTACAGAGATAAAATTGATCAGTCACAGCTTGAAGTTATGGGAAAGAGTAGTGGAAGCTAGGTTAAGAAGGGAGGTGATGATTAGTGATCAGCAGTATGGCTTCATGCCAGGAAAGATCACTACAGATGCAATATTTGCTCTGAGCATGTTGTTGGAGAAATACAGAGAAGGTCAAAAGGAGTTGCATTGTGTGTTTGTGGACTTAGAGAAAGCATATGACAGGGTGCCTAGAGAGGAGTTGTGGTATTGTATGAGGAAGTCGGGAGTGGCAGAGAAGTATGTAAGAGTGGTACAGGATATGTACGAGGGTAGTGTGACATTGGTGAGGACTGCTGTGGGAGTGACTGATATGTTTAAGGTGGAGGTGGGATTACATCAAGGATCAGCTCTGAGCCCTTTCTTATTTGCAGTGGTGGTGGACAGGTTGACAGATGAGATCAGACAGGAGGCCCCGTGGACTATGATGTTTGCAGATGACATTGTGATATGTAGTGAGAGTAGGGACCAGGTTGAGGAGACCCTGGAGAGGTGGAGATATGCTTCAGAGAGGAGAGGAATGAAGGTCAGCAGGGCTAAAACAGAATATATGTGTGTAAATTTGAGGGAGGGTACAGGAATGGTGAGGATGCAGGGAGTTGAGTTGGTAAAGGTGGATGAGTTTAAGTACTTGGGATCAACAGTTCAGAGTAATGGTGAGTGTGGAAGAGAGGTGAAGAAGAGAGTACAGGCAGGGTGGAATGGGTGGAGAAGAGTGTCAGGAGTGATTTGTGACAGACAAGTACCAGTAAGAGTGAAAGGGAAGGTATACAAGAGGGTAGTGAGACCAGCTATGTTATATGGGTTGGAGATGGCGGCATTGACGAAAAGGCAGGAGTCAGAGCTGGATGTGGCAGAGTTAAAGATGTTAAGATTTGCACTGGGTGTGACTAGGATGGACAGGATTAGGAATCAGTATATTAGAGGGTCAGCTCAGGTTGGACAGTTTGGAGACAAAGCAAGAGAGGCAAGATTGCGTTGGTTTGGACATGTGCTGAGGAGGGATGCTGGGTATATTGGGAAAAGGATGCTAAGGATGGAGCTGCCAGGTAAGAGGAAAAGAGGAAGGCCTAAGATAAGGTTTATGGATGTGGTGAGAGAGGACATGCAGGCAGTTGGTGTGAAAGAGCATGATGCAGAGGACAGGAAGAAATGGAAACAGATGATGCACTGTGGTGACACCTAACGGGAACAGCCAAAAGAAGATGATGAATATGATGGGGTTTCTTTGAGAACAAATCCATCATTTGTTCCTAAAGTACTATCCAAGTTTACTTTGAGCCAAATTGTCAGCCTTCCCGGCAGCAGCTTGGTCCTCTGTGCACACTTTTTCAAAACATTACAAATATTTTCAGGTCTAGAACAGGCTTTCTTGTGACCATTCTCCTGTGGATCCTGGACTTTCATCCTTCTTCCTCCCAAACATTGTAAGCTGTGGTGTTCTACTTTTATAGCTGTAGTGATTTAATGATGAGCATAGTACATTTGTGTAAGCTTACCATAACAATAGATACTCAGCTCCCTCCATCCCCCTTATTTTGTGTATTTTTTTTGTCAGCATAAAGACATTAATATTATTTACATGCATTGACCTCTTTCAGGGCTCTAGCCTCCCTCTTTCAGTTGGCATGAAAGATCTGAAGGGCTTGGCATCCAGACCACTGATTTTCTCCAGCTGGTGATAGGTGTGGGGAGGGTGACATTAAGCTTTGGAAGCTGGCTGGATGTTGTATCCTTAGTGGGATATATCCCATATAGCTAAGGCTACTGCAGTAGTGATCTATTAGAGCAGCTTCTGTTATGGTAAGCTTACTTACACAACTCTCCTTTCTTGGTTGTGGGAGGATCTTGATGTTAAGTGATCAGTCACACATCATTCCAAGTTATACTACACATATAGTTGTTAAGAAGGCATCGGGGCCAGCTGTGGGCACAAGGCCTTCCATCCCAGTCATAGGTGTCATCTCTGCCATGGGTAGCACATCTACAGCTGAACACCAGAGATTGTTCTTCGGTGTGCACGTGCACAGTCCTATAGTTCTGTTTCTTCTGGTCTCTGAAGAAACATAAGACTGCCACTGCTGTCGTGATAATCTTCATGGTTATGGTGCTGCTACTACTTAGACTTGACATATGGGAATTCTTGTTGTGATGCCCCCACAAGATCCTGTAGATGTTCTTCGTGTTTCATTGTTGCAGTCATCACACTTGGGTTATCTTCCTGCAGGTAGCCCTCAGTCGGCCCAAATACCAGAGTCTTGGGATTTCTGCATCGGATGCTGTTGCCTCTTCCATAATGTCAGGACATCAAGGGTATAAAACATGCAGCCGACGCCATTACATCAGTCTTTCTTGCCAAGGAGGAGCCAGAAGCAGTTTGCAAGTGCCGGTCAGTCACTACCTGAAATTTTCGTTTTTCGAGTTTCAAACCTGAAGTCTTCTAAAGCTAAGTACCCCATTGGGGATTCTTTTTTCTTGCTCTAACTGATGTCAGAAAAAGTTAACAATTGTTTTGCCTGTGGAAAGCAAAAACCTCATAGAGATTTTCATTCTTACTGCATCACCTGTTTAGGCCCACACCACGACATCCCTCGCTGTCAGTTTTGTACCTTGTTTAACACCCAAACCATTCATCGTCGGGCTATTTTTATAGCTAAATTCTTTTGCTCTTGTTCTCCATATTCCAAAATGGCTTTGGTAAGCCATCCAACTATCAATCTTCCAAAAAAGCACAAAGACAGAGACGGACCACATAGGTCAAAAACTGCCGACAATGCTTCCATTAAGCTAGTTACCAGTCTGCCGGTACTCAGTGAGGCGCCTTTGCAGCCCCCGATGCCTGCTTCTACAGATTTGCAGACCTCTGCTGAGACCCATTCGGAGTCCGGTATGCAGCGAGATGCTTCTTCCACTATGGGACCTGCGGATGTCTCTACCTTGGATGGCTCCGGAGCCCCTGTGCAGGCACTGGATTCTGAGGGTGTATTCTGACCTACCGATATTCGTATTAAACCAACTTCCTTTTTAACTAAAACTACCAAGTTTCTCAGGCCCAGAGTTCACACTACACCTAGAAAACCAACCTCCAAAGTGCATGCTCAAGCTCCCATGCAACAAAAACAAAATGCTTAGAATGGCTGAAGACCTTATTACTCTAATTAGGGGAAGCCAGCCTTCCCCTGCTAAAAGACAAAGAATTGAATTTCCTTCTGATTCTACAGACTAGGGGTCCGATGACTCTGATGCTTTTGATTACCAGGACATACCCTTATCTACCTATGAGGATTCAGATGCAGAGGAATCCATTCCCTCTGCCTCCCCTCCAGAGGATTTTTCTTTTGGTGAAACCTTGCATACCTTAAGAGAGCATTTCTGCTGGAAATGCCAGGACTATCCTCAGTCCAAAAAGATACTCGGGGGAATTTTTTGATTTGTCTCAGCACAGGCCTCTAGCTATAGCCTCTGTCCTAGATATTGTAGATGATGTCTTCATGGAATCCAGTCTTACTCCTGACACTTTACCACCAGCTCCTAGAAAGCCCGACAGGTACTACAGAGTACCTGACTCTCACAGATTTTTCTTTAAGAATCCTACTGCAGATCCAGACACCATTTCCCAGGGACCTAAAGGCATTAAGGCAACTACAGCCAAAAATTCTACCCTTCAGACAGGGATTCTAGAGCTTTAGACAGATGGGGTAAGAAAGTATATACCTCTGCAACTCTTGCCATCAGGGCTTTGAATTGCCAGTTTCACATGTTGAAGTACCAGCATCATATTATGGAACTAATTAAACAAAAAATGGTGTTACTTCCATATTGTGCAGAAAATAAAGATTTACAAGAGTTAATGCATTCTGCAAACCAAGTTAGTAAACATACCCTGCAGTGTGGGTTTGACGCCTTAGAAGCATCTTGCAGGGCTGCTGTCACTGGGTCTGTACCGAGAAGGCATGCTTGGCTGAAGGAGCAAGTCTTGCCAGACCATGTCAAAGCAAAATTACTAGATGCTTCATTAAATCAGGATCGTTTGTTTGGCACAAAAGCAGAAGAAGTTCTTAAAAAGATGGAAGAAAAAGCTAAATCTATGCAAACTGTCAAAGATTTCTTACAGGTGCAGCCACCTAGATTCAGTAGGCATTGGCCTTCAAAAAACTGGTCCTTTCCAGTCCCTCCCAGGCCTTCTCAGTCCAAACCCAGGGGAAACAGACCCCCAAGACTACAGTCTCAGGGTATGTGGAGATCTAAACAATGGAGTGTTCCCATCTCAAAATCAGGAAGTGGTAAGCCACCCCCTTATGGAAAAAGTTCACATTGACTTTACAGTTATCCTTCCCAAACATGCCCAAGTACTTGCACCCCTAGGAGGAAAACTCGCCCTTCATGCAAAAAACTGGCTGTCCATTACTCAGGACCAATGGGTCTAAGCATTGTATCCCAGGGATACAGATTCTACTTCCACTCACTGCCAACCCCAAGCGGGTTGCCAGACCTTCCTCCAAACCAGTGGGCAGAGGCTCAAAAGCAAGTACTTTCCCTTCTCCATATCAGGGCTATTCAACCTGTTCCAGTAGAACAAAGGGGACAGGGTTCCTACTCCAGACTGTTCCTGGTGCCCAGAAAAGAGAGCTCTTGGCGCCTTATCCTGGATCTATCAATTCTCAACACCTTTCTGGTGGTCCCAAAATTCAAAATGCTTACACTGCAACAGCTTCTTCCTATGCTAGCCAAGGATGCCTGGTTAGTCTCCTTAGACTTAAAAGAAGCTTATCTGCACATCCCCATAAGGGAGTCTTGCAGGAAATATCTACGTTTCAGGTTAAGCTCTATGCAGTATCAGTTCTCTGCACTTCCCTTTGGCTTATCTACTGCACCCAGAGTATTCACAAAGTGCCTGGCTTCAGCCATTGCATACTGCAGGCAGAGAAATATTCAAATTTACTCATACTTGGACAATTGCCTGATTCAGGTGGACAGTCAGGAATTGCTACTTCATCATCTGGCATTTTTAAAAAGACTTCTAACTTCACTGGGATACACCATCAACGAAAAGAAATCACAACTGGTGCCCAACCAACAAATTGTATTCCTGGGAGCAAGCTTGAACACAACTTCCCAGATGGCATTCCTCACTCCAGAAAAGCAAGTCCATTTGACAAACTATTTCAAATGAATGGCCACCGAAACCCAGCTATCTGCAAGGAAAATACTGCAAGCCCTAGGGTTCATGGCCTCATGCATTCTGCTAATTCCATATGTAAGACTAAATGTTTTAAACCATAGACATAGATATTGACAACTGCAGTGAACAAGTCTTTCCACAAGACAATATATACTCAAACTATGTGGGGGCTATGCCCCCCATTCCCCCCAACTTTATATTCTAACTCCAGCATCGCACTTCAGTGGGGAAGGGGCCATATATAACTTTTGATGAAATGAGTTTCAGTCAGATGAGTTTTCAGTGAAGTGAGCTTTCAGTGGATACTTTCACTACAGTGGTATCAGTTCCTTCCTCTTCTTCATGCATGGCTTCACCTAACCACAAAGTGCAATTCCCACATCCTATGGTGGTTGACCTCCACAGCTCTCCTTGAAGGTCGACCTTTTTCTCCATATCCTCCAATGGCCATTGTGTCCATGGATGCTTCCCTGCTGGGGTGTGGTAGGCATTTCAAAGCGAAAACAGTTCAGGGTTCATGGTTGAACACAGGGGCTACTTTCCACATCAATGTCCTGGAGATGAAGGCAGTTCTAATGTTGCAAGCCTGCTAGGACTCTCTTCCCAGGGATGTGATCTTCATCCAGATGGACAACATGTCTGTAGTCTGGTACATTAAAAAGCAGTATGGAACCATTCATGTCCTCTGTGCTGAGAAGCCATGTGAGTGCAGCAGTGGCCGATGTCTTCCCATTGATTTCTCATAGCAATCCATATTCCTGGGACTTCCATTGTGTTAGCGGACAGATTGATCAGATCCATCCTATTGCCTCATGAGTGGCTACTCGATCCATCCATGGCAAGTCAGATGGGGCCAACCATGCTGTAATCTTTTTGTTTTGTACTTAAACCACAAATGCAGCAGTTACTTCACCTTACTCTTTCCACACAAGAATTCATCCAGTCCACAGTTGGTCTCTGGAACGTCTATAGGCCTTTCCCCCCTTTCCTCTGACAACATAGTTTGTTCAGAAAGCAATAAGAAGTAAGGCCAAGAAAATCCTTATTGCCCCCGTTTGGCTTTGGCAAATGTGGTTCCCCTTCCTCTGCCATCATCTACTACACTCTTCTTGTACACTGTACAACCTTCCAGATCTTCTGACTCACCCATCCAGGCAGCTTTACCTGAATCCAGAGACATTGAAACTAACTTCATGGTTCCTCCAATTTTTCATGGAGAGATTAACATTTTGTTATCCTCTCAAAAATAGAGCATCAGGAAAGTTTAACTTAGTAAATGGAAGAAATTGTGTATTAGGGCAGCAGTTAAAGGTATAGATCTACTTTCAGCTACATTCCTTCTGTCCTAGATTTTTTATCTGATCTTTTTGAGAAAGGTTTCAGTTTTTCAGTAATCAAAGTGCATTTGTAATTTTTGTATTGGACAAAATCAAACAGCTATAGCCTCTCTAACGATTTCAAAGGTATTTTTAAAATAAACTTTTTTATTCAGACTTCCTAGAGGGATCCTGTTCCTCCATTGGATACCACTGTTATGTTTCAAGCATTAGCAAAACGTCTTTTGAATGAACCAGCAGCTTCAACAGACTTAAAGTACCGTTCTTGGAAGACTATTTTTCTTGTGAGCATCTCTTCAGCTAAAATGATTTCTGAACTGCTACCACTCTCTTGTAAATCTCCTTACTTGGTTTTCCATAAGGATAGGATGAAGACTAATCAAACCATTAATTTACCAGTATTTCCACAATTTTGTAATAAAGTGGAATATACTCAGCATGCAGTAGACATCCACAGACAACTTCGAATGTAGCTACATTGGACTAAGGAGTTCACAAAATCTGATCAGTTATTTGTAGTCTTTTTCTAAAGCAAAGCTAGGGCAGAATG
This sequence comes from Protopterus annectens, assembly GCF_019279795.1. Taxonomy (NCBI): domain Eukaryota; kingdom Metazoa; phylum Chordata; order Ceratodontiformes; family Protopteridae; genus Protopterus; species Protopterus annectens. Next base: position 1,091,020,566 of record NC_056743.1, on the reverse strand, counting down.
TTTCAAAAGTCACACTATCTAGTTATGAAATATATATGAAACATTGAGACTGTCTTCAGCTAAGAAACCAAGAGCTCACTCAACAAAGGGTATGTCTGGTTCGGCTCTATATTATATTGTCGACAGCTCACAATGTCGACTCTGAATTGTTCGACACCAAAATGTCGAACTACAAAAATAGCGAATGGCCATATAACTGATTTCTTTCAAATGAAAAGAACTTGGTTGGTCAAACACGAACAGCACACATAAACAAATATATTTAAGTGCCCCCATACACCTCCTAACTAAATATTCTAACTCCAGACCGCACTACACTCCCCATCTGTAGACCCCTTTTTAGGTCAGCAGTTAAGTCCCTTTGTAGATAGACCAGAATCGCTCTCGGGATGTCCATCCATTCTTCCAGGTTTCTTTCAGAACTGGATGTAGTTAGATTGGTGGATCAGCTCCTGGCAGCCAGAGGTCTTCCTGCTCTCTCCCGGATCCGAGGTTTACTCTCCCAGGACTCCCACATATCTTCCTCCTTCAACCTCTCTGCAGGTCTTGGAGCTTTCTACTTCGAATTTCCCAATGCCAACTACCTCAATACCGATTGTGGATCTCACCTTGGTACCAGAACTGACTCTGTGGTCTTCGACTCCATCGGACCTGTCACACCCATAGGACCTTGATTTGGCTGCCAGCTCCAGGATCCCTGGATCGGTTCCGATTTTTTCTATGGTGCCATCTATGTTTCCTCATGCCCTGGCAGTTATAAGTCCTCTTGTGGCTCCTACTCTGGGATGCGGCTCATTGGAGCAGGGTGTGACCCTGGTTGCGATGTTATCTTTCTTGGTTCAAGGTTCCCATCCCTCTTTGGTGGGGGGCCTGCCTTCCAGATTATGGAGAGAGCCCTAGCTTCAGCAGGCTCACAGCTGGTACCATCCCTGTCACATTTATGTATCCTCTGACTCGTAGCTGTCACAATCTGCTACTTCGGGACAATGGGTACAAGAGCAGCAAGATACCCTCTTGCAAGGTCCCCTCTCTTCAGAGTCCTCCTCAGACCTCCCCCCTGAGGAGTCACCCTGAAAGAGAGCATGCAAGAGGAAGCACCTGGATTCTCCAGAAGGATCAGTCACTGAAGATACAGATTACATTGAAGCGAAGGGTCCCCACGATCACTCCCTGAAGATGTCTCCTTTGGAGACATCCTGGAGATTCTGAAACATAGAGGTGATTGAAAGTCCTCAATCCCATCCTCCGAGGAATCTGTCCTCTTGCAAGCTTTTCTTGCCTGGCCCTCTACTTCTTGGTTGACCCCACCTGCAGATGAACTAATTAAACTCATTGTGCAGCTTGCGTGGAAGGCTCCTGACACCTTAGAGCCAATTGCCTGGAGACCAGACAAAATTCTCTCAACCCCAAGGATCAGCCCCATTGATCAAAAGGCCTAGCAGTGGATGCCATGGTGGTGATGGCAGCCACTAAAAAGGAACTTGCTGAAGTGAGTTCAACTGTCCGTCCTCCAAACCAAGAGTGTTGGACGATGGACAGATTTGGGAAGCAGGTCTTTGCTTCAACGACCTTAGCTATTCAGTCCTTGAACTTCTTACCACACTTAACCTGACTCCAAAGGGATCTGATAACTGAACTTTCAGATACCTTGGCAGGAGCAGTATCTGACAAGGTCCAGGATAAGGTTGCCTCCCAGCTTGCCACCCTAGAGTCGATCTTAAACTTGTCTATGCGGCTTATTGCACATACAGCCATAGGGGCATCCAGGGCAGTGGGTACAGGTATTGCCATTAGATATTATGCCTGGATGCACTTGTGTGATTTTGCAGACCCCTTTAAGTCTTCCTTTGTCAACATTCCTATTGATGCTACTTCATTGTTTGGCCCAAAGGTAAGAGATACATTAGCCAGGTGTGAAAAGGATGGAAAGACACTTTCTGCTGTGGGCGTGCATGTTTCCACTCCTCAGCGATCTTACTCCAGGATTCAGAGGAATGGAAAGATGTGGTTCAGGAAGACCCAAGGGCCTTTTCAGGACACACGTGGTGAGTATTCCCCCCAGGGTAGAGGGGAGCACTCTTTGGGAAGATGCCCCTCATGTGGCAGCGAGGGCCTGCTTAGCCAGGGTTCCAGGGATTCCTTTTCTGGACAACCCTACCAGCGCTCCTGAGCAGTGGTCCAATTGCTTACCTCTGGAAGCAGTCAGGGGAAGATTCTCTCTGCACCACTCAGCCTGGCTCACACTGACATCACATTGCTGGGTGCAGACAATAATTCCCAGAGGTTACCATATTCCCTTCACTCCTTATCACAAACCACAAAGGTGAATCCCCAATGTTCCACCAAGTCAGAGGGATATAGCAGCACTAGAGATTCAAAATCTGCTTAAAAAAGAGTCATCCAAACAGTCCCACCAGACCAGATAGGATCTGGATTTTACTCAAGATTTTTTTAGTGCCAAAAAAGACAGGGGACTGGGGGCCAATCATAGACCTCAGTGTACTGAACAAATTTGTGCAACAAAGTTCCCGATGGTCACAGTTCAGTCTATCCTTCCTTCCTTTTCTGGAAAAAGACAATTGGATGTGCTCCATAGATCTTCAGGATGCATGTTACCACATAAAGATGGACAGACGCTCCAGAAGATGTCACCACTTCTGGCTAGGAACCAGTCATTACCAATTTTGAGCACTGCCCTTTGGTCTCAGTACAGCCCCCTGGGAGTTCACCAAATGCATGGCAGTTGTAGCAGCTCACTTAAGGCTACAGGGATACCGTGTGTTTCCATATTTAGACTGTCTCCTCACCGCCCCCACCAGGCATCTGCTGCTTTCCACCTTGGATTCCATTCTACATTTTGCTGAGATCTTAAGCATTTCAATAAACAGAGAAAAATCACAACTGTCTCCCACACAGGATATAGAATTAATTGGAGAAAAACTAAACATGAAATCCTGCATGGATTCCCTTCCTCATCACAGACTAGTAAAGTTGAGGTCGCAACTTCAGTTGATACCCTCTCAAGATAAAACTCCTGCTCTTCTAGTCTTACAACTTCTTGGGTCCATGACAGCGACAATCACTTTAGTCCCCCTGGAGAGGTACCATATGAGGTTGCTTCAATGGTTCCTGGTGTCACAATGTCACTGTTTACTCACACAATGTCCCGCCCAATCCTCATAACAAACCACTGCAGACAGGATTATCTTGGGGGATGAAGCCAGAAAAGAATTTATGGAGTCACCCTTTCTGCCCCTCTCAGCCCAAGGCCGTAGTGACTATGGAAGCCCTAGGAGTTTGGCAATGGGCAATCACCTGCAAATACTTTCTAATAGCAAAGCATCTTCTGGGGAACTCCAATGTGATTGTGGACAAACTAAGCAGGTGTATCCTTCTACCTCATGAGTGGTCTCTCAATCCCAATGTAGCAATGGGAATCTTTTGCCCATAGGGTCAGGCTTGTTGTAACTTGTTTGCCTCTCCCATAAACCACAAGTGCAGCAGCTACTTTGCTCTAGGCCTCCCTCGTGGAGAGTCCCCGAGAGATGCACTTCTTCACAATTGGCCCCTGGGACTTGTATATGCCTTCCCACCAATCCCTCTAATTCCTCAATTTCTGTGGAAAGCCCAACAGTTGAAAAGCAAAGTGATTCTCATTGCACCTTATTTGCCCCATCAAATCTGTTTTCCTTTTCTCTGGACTTACCTAGTACACCGTCCGTGGACTCTGGATTCAACTCCAGATCTGTTATCTCACCCTCAGGGCTTGGTCCATCCCAACCTTGGAAATCTCAAGCTGACAGTTTGGTTTCTCCACTTCCAGTAATTGCCAGGTGAAACATTTTGTCATCCCCAGTGCAAAAGATACTTCTGGCTTTTCATAAACTGTCCACCAGAAAACTTTATTTAACCAGATTTGTTATTTCGTCTAAAGAAAATGGTCTTGATCCTTTCTTGGCTCCAGTCGATATGGTCTTAGAATATTTAGCCAACTTATTTCAATTGGGAGCCTCAACGTCTACCATTTTGAATTTCCATAACGGATTTGTTGATCATTCTTTGATGTTTCATTATCTTTGCAAAACATTTAAGGGCACTTTACATTTGTAGCCGCCTTTCAAAGATCCCATAGTGCCTTGGGATTTAACCTTGGTCTTGCAGTGTTTGGTTTGTCAGCCTTTTGAGCCAGCAGTCACCTGTGATCTCAAGGTTTTATCTTGGAAGACCTTCTTCCCGGTAGCTATCATGTCTGCCAGGAGAATTTCAGAGTTCCAGGCTCTGTGAGCAAAACATCCATATATCATTTTTCACAAAGAGAGAGTATTGCTCAAAACAAATCCCTCCTTTCTGTCTAAAGTAGTGTCAGACTCCAGTATCAGTCAGACCATAGATTTACCAGTCTTCTTTCCAAATTTCTCAAACAAGGGAGAATATTGCTTGCATTTGTTGGATGTCCACAGACAATTACTTTTTATTTGGACCGAACAAAATCATCCATAAAATCGGATCAACTGTTTCTATCCTTTTCAGGTACTAGACTAGGCAATCCAGTTTCAAATGTCACTCTGTCAAAATGATTGAGAGACTGCATTACATTTATTTATAGCCAAAACAAATTAGACCTACCAACAAAAGTTAGATCTCAGTCTCCCAGATCTGTTTCCACTTCAGTAGTCTTTAATTCCAGAGCCTCTGTGGATGATATATGTGCAGCCACAACCTGGGCTACCCTTAATACCTTTATCACTCATTACAAATTGGATATGGTCTCCAGGGGAAGAGCATCCTTTGGCTCTATGGTGCTCAGGAATATGCTTCCTTAGGGCCTCCCAGGATCTAAAGTAGCTGGTCCCAATGGTCAAGAATGAATGAAGATTGACAACATCAGATAAAGAAGTTATGTTCTTACCATAATGTTCCATCTGTGTTGTCAATCTTTATTCATTTTTGGCATCCCACCCTCCTGTCCCCTCCGAAAGACTCCTGGAGGTTCGAAACTAGTCCTGGGGGTCTAGTAGGGTTGTTTCTCAGACAAAGATTCCATGATTTTCTTCATAATGGGCAAACTTGATCTGAGGTATAGGGAAGAGAAGCATTATGGGTAGCCTTAGCTTGAGAGTTTTTGGCTGATGCAAGCTTGATGTAATGGCCAAGTTGGTTCCGAGGATCAGAACCAAACCCAAAAGTCAAGAATGAATGAAGATCGACAACACAGATGGAACGTTATGGTAAGAACATAACTTCTTTTTATACTTCCTGAACAGGTCTGGTAGACTTAAACCCAAAGCCTTTCTCCATGCCTCCTCAATACCAAACCAGAACTGAGAAATAGTAGGAATGCTTTGCATTATGGGAGAGGAGCTTGACAACTGGCGAACATCTGTGTGGAAAAGTTGCCATCTGGAATCTGCCACAAGGATGGATAACCCATCACTCAAGATGGATAGAGAGAGACAATAAGGATCCTTCCTTATGGTAAGTATGTAACTTTTGATCTGATGTTGTCATTTTCATTCATTTCTCAACTGTTGTGTTTGGATCCAATCCACAGATCTGACTCGGCTGCTTCTTCCAGATCCTAGTACGCTGAACTTTCGAGCTCCTTCCTGTACCCATAATGCCATAACAGCCTTACATACCTTATATCTCATTTGCCACCATAGCATTCGGATGTAGATCGTGAACTCTTGAGTTGTGGGTTTTCAAATATTTTGAAAGTGTGTGAGTTTAGTTATTATTATTATTATCATTATTCCTTTAACAATTCCCTTACCATACTTATTGTCTTTCCTCCCTTTAACCCTTATTTCATTATGTCAGCTTTTCTTTCTTCCTGTACTCTTCGAGTATATATATTACCATAACTGGTATTCTATCTCTGTTTTGTACTGCTTCTCTTTACCTTTTTCACCTATTAAAAAAATAATAAAAATGTCACATAAGCCTTCAGGATTTAAAATATGTGTGGCATATGGCCACAAAATACTAAACTCTGACGCACATTCTGAATGCGTATGTTGTTTAGGACCAAGACATTTAAATACAGATTATATTTGTGAGACGTTCAACCCACCATTTAATCTTTGGGGGTTTTCTTCCTTCAAACTCTTCATCTGTGGCTTCTGGGGCTCAAACCCCCAAAAGACTTGAGAAAAAGGAAGATTCCGTTTCCAAGGAATCTCATAAGATATCTCCAGAATCACTTTGGCATCGATTTCGGCTCCAACTCAAGAGCTTCCTGTTAAACAAACAAAGAAATCTGCTTGCTGAATGTATCTGATCCGAAGTCCAGATCCAATATATCACCTCAGACCTGTTCTCAATTATTATCAGAGCTGATTACTTCTTGGCTCCTGCCACCTTTTCTGGAACAGTCTCCCCACTGTCACTCAACACCTTCATCCAGGCTTCCTCCCTTCGGTCTTCCAGGAGCCTAGCCAAGGCAGATGTGGACAGTATGATGAGGAAGTTCCTCAGGATGCATATGGAAATGGAAGTCCTTTTGGTTCTGACCCGATTGGGTCTGGAGACCCTTCTTAAAGCAATACCTCCAATCATAGCTCCTTCTCCAATCCATGCTTTGGTTTCGGAGCCGTCAGATCCAAAAGCCTTGAAGTCGTCTTTCTCAGATCCGAAGATATTGGCATATTTGACTCTGAAGGTTCCTATTATGTGATTGAAGATGCATTCTTTGTAATGTGCCTTGATCGAACTTGAAAGCACGAAACGGCAAAATATCAAAACGGCATATAAACAGTTTCTTTCCCTGGGAAAGAAATCATTTGGCTGCCTCCTTTACTTTGCCATTTTTGTCACTGTAGTGTGATCTCAGAGTTGGTGTATTTAAGTGGGGGTGTGTGGGGGAGAAGCCCCCCACTTTACGTAATGTTTTAAAGTTTTTTTTTTTTTTTTCTTTTGTGGAACAGCGAGTATTTTCCCTTGGAAAAAAAAATGCTGTTCTAAGTGTTCAGGATTGTTTAAGTTTTTGCTTACATGGGGTCGATAAATCATCGTTTGCTTTTTTAAGTGTTCGCTGATTTAATATAGACCCGACTCTGATGATGTCTCTGAGCTAGACGACTCTCGGAGCCAAAGTGTCGGAGCCAGATCCGTGGTGTTGGATTCAACCCTAGAGTTGTTGGAGCCATCTCTTCCTCTTGAAACATCGGCATTAGATAGCTTGGGTCTGACTCTCTCCTCGGATGGTTTGCCTGTGTGACAGTGGGAGCCAGTGATTGCCAAGCCTGCCTTGTTGTATCTGTCAATTTCTGCTTCTCCCAGACACTGTGCTTTTGAGGTAGTGGCGAGAGCTTTCTCTATACCTAGAGTTCAGACAACTCTGCCAAGCTCTGTTCTGACTTCTCAATCCCATTTGATTTTGCATCCTGAGCATCAGTCATCCATTCCATTGAGACAGCCAGCCCAAACCAGTGTCCAGGCCACCCAGTAGATATCATTCTCTTCTGATACCTCCCTGGAGCACCCCACTAAGGATGTCTGCTGAAAGAGGAAGTGCAAAAGGAGGCATGTAGATCCTCCATAAGAGTATGTCACTGAGGATACTGATTTTGATGAAGGGGAAGGTCCACCAGATCACCACCCGATGATGTGTCATTTGTAGACATCTTAGAACTCCTAAAACAAAGGGATGGTTGGTCCCCTGATAACCCTTACCAAGAGGAATCATTTTTTCTGGAGGCCTTTGGATCTGGCCCGTCTACCTTCTAGGTGACTCCGCCCACTGATGAGCTCATAGATTTAGTCTCTCAATGGATGTGGAAAGAACTAGACACAAATGAGCAAATTCATAACAGGCTATACAGGATCCTGGCACCACCTAAAGATAGACCACACTGGAGTAAAGGAGTACCTGTTAATGCCATGGTCGTAGCAGTGACTAGTAAAAAGGAATTAGCAGAGCAAAGTTCCTCTGTCCACACCCCCACCCCCCAGTAGGGAGTCTAGGGCACTGGACATGTTTGGGAAGTATGTCTATGCTTCAGCAACCTTCGCCCTTAAGTCGCTAAATTATTTGGCACATTTCATGAGACGTGAGAGGGATTTCATCAAAGAGCTTTCTAAATCTCTCCCTGGGACCATATACTCCGAGGTAGAGAGTACTATTTCCTTGCAGTTGGCTACCATACAGTCTAATTCAAATTCATCCATGAGGCTCATCTCCCACTCTGCTTAAGGTTCCTCACAGGTGGCGGGTACAGGCATTTCTGATAGGAGCCACGCTTTGATGTGCTTATGTGATTTTGCAGAACCCTTCAAATCTTCTTTCATCAATGCTCCTTTTGACAGATCCTCATTGTTTGGCCCCAAAATGAAAGACACACTGTCTATGTGTGAGCAGGAAGTGAAACCCTGTCTGCTGTGAGCGTATGCTTTTCAACTCCTCAATGGACCTTTTCTAGGAACCATTGATTCAGAAAAAAATGTAGTTCAAGAAATCCTAAGGCCCTTTTCAAGATCCACTTGGAGACAGTTCCCTAAGGGCAGAGGGGGGAATTCAAATGGATTATGCTATCCTGCAGCAGAGGTGGTCCACATAATCAGGGATTTTGTGACACATTCTCTGACAGATCCTTTCAGAGCTCCTGAAAGTAGGTGCAACTGTCCCATCTCTGGAGGCAGTTGTGTGCCATCTATTCCTGGATAGAAATTACAAAAGATTCATGGATGTGGAGGATATTATCCAGCAGTTATGTCATAACATTTTCCGATTCTCCCGCTTTAATTTCAAAGAAAATCCCCAATGTTCCTCTCAGTCAAAGGGAAGCGGCAGCACTAGACATAAACAAGCTGCTAGAAAAAAAAGAGTCATCCAAGAGGTTCCCCCAAGACCAAAGAGACTCCAGAACTTATTCAAGATTCTTTTTAATGCCAAAGAAAACAGGAGACTAGAGACCAGTCTTGGATCTCAGCAAACTAAATCAATCAGTTCAGCATACAAAGTGCTGGATGGTCATGGTTCAGTCCAATCTGCCATTTCTGTACAACAACAACTGGATGTGTTTGATAGATCCTCAGGATGTGCATTATCATGTCAAAATGAATAAATGATCCAGAAGATGTCTACACTTCTGGCTGGGAGTCAGTCATTACCAATTCAAAGCACTGCCCTTTGGTTCACCACAGCCCCCAGGGTATTTGCCAAGTGCATGGCAGTAGTTGCAGCTCACCTGAGACTGTGGGGGTCCCAAGTGTTTCCATACCTGGATGACTGTCTCCTGACCAGTCCAACCAGGCATCAACTAATTTGAGTGCAGGACTACTTGCTCCAGCTGTGTTCTCATTTGGGGATATCCATCAGTTACAACAAATCTCAACTCAATCTAACTCATACTTTGGAATTCATCAGTGCTTTTTTCAATACAGTCACTCAAATAGCTTCTCTCCCTCTGTCTTGGAGTCAAGCAATTTATTTCCAGGTCAAAAAGATTAATAATTCTTCTCTTTCAGCCCATCTAATACTCCCAAGCATTGGGATCCATGTCAGCAGCAATTACCCTTGTACCATTGGCCAGGTTCCATATGAGAATTCTCTAGTAGACACTCATGACTCAGTGGTCTATTCTTCCAACACCCATTATAAAGACCTATCAAGATAATTCAATCTTGCAAAACATACCTTTTTGGTGGATCCACTTGAATCAAATACACAAAGGCTTTCCTTTTGTTATTTTCAGCTCAAAGCCATGGTGATCATGGACACTTCTCAAGTTGTGTAGGTGGGCATTACTTGGGAAGGACTGTCCAAGGTACATGGTCAACTGAAGAAGTTTTTCCATCAATGGGACCAACCATGCAGCAATCTGTTCTCTTCTCCCCTCAACAAGTACAGCAGGTTCTTTGCCCCGATTCCCCCTATGGGGAAGTCTACAAGAGACACTCTTCTTCACGCTTGGCCCTCTGGTATCCTTTATGCTTATCCCCCATTACCACCCATTCACAAATTTCTCCAGGAAGCATATTGATTGAAGTGCACAGTCATCCTGATTGCTCCTTACTGACTTGGTCAGATCTGATTTCCCTTCCTTTGGTCTCATCTTCTACATCCACCATGGATTCTGGATCCAACTCCAAACCTCAACCAACAAGCATGACTCATCTGGACATTTTAGGTGTCAAGTTAACCACATGGTTTCTCCAGTTCCATTGATTGCCAGATAGCCCATGCTGTCCTCCCCCAGCCATCATATTCTCTTATCTTCCCATAAAACTTTCCCTAGAAAAAAATTACAAAAGTAAATGGAAAGGATTTGTTTTTTGGGCACACAAAAAGACTTTAAACACTTTTTCAGCACTGATTTCTAAGGTTATTGACTTTTTATCTACAGTTTTTAATGAAGGTGTTAGCTCCTCAGCCATCACAGTACAATTAGCAGCAATCTCTAGCTTTCATATAGGAGTAGATAATTCTACTTTAGCTTCCTCCAAGCTGTGTAAAGCCTTTCTCAGAGGAACCTATTTACTTAGACCTCCTTTAAAGGATCCTACTCCTCCTTGGTATTTAAATGTTGTTCTTCAGGCCTTGACCCAACCCTCCTTTGAAAAATCCGCCAAGTATGATCTAAAGTGTTTGACCTGTAAAACTATTTTCCTAGCTGCAATTACTTCTGCCAGAACTGCGTCTGAACATCAGGCTCTAGCTTCTAAACTTCCTTATTTAATTTTTCAAAGGATAAGATTTCTTTATGGACCAATCCTTCTTTTTTACCAAAGGTGGTGTCAGAATCCAATATTAATCAGGTTATTAACATACCAATCCTCTTTCCAAAGTTTTCTAACAAAGGAGAATATATGGTACACCTTTTAGATGTCTACTGACAGTTACATTTCTACCTTCAAAGAACCAAAGACTTGAGAAAATCTGAGCAATTGTTTATCTCCCTTTCTGATTCCAAATTAGGTAAACCAGTTGCTGAAGTGACTTTGGCCAAATGGTTAACTAATTGTATTACTTTTGTTTATGAAAATGTGGGTTTGCCTTTACCAAAACCTCCAAAAGCCCATTCCACCAGGTCTTCCAAAATCCCATTCCACCAGGTCTGTGGCATCTTCCTCAGCCTATTTGCCTAGAACATCCTTGGATGATATCTGTGCAGCTGCAACTTGGGGTAATCCTCATACCATTATTGCTCATTACAAATTGGATTTGGTCTCTAGAGGAAGAGCAGCCTTTGGCTCAAGTGTGCTCTGGAATATCCTTCCTTAGAGTCCTGGCAGGATTTAGGTAGCTGGGGACTCTGTCTTAACAGTTAAGGAATGAATGAAAATGACAACGTCAGGTAATAAAATTATGTGCTCACCATAGCATTCCTTCTGTGTTGTCAGTTTTCATTCTACCTCAACTTTCCACCCACCAACACTCACCTTGCTTTATTCCTGGAAAGGTCAAAAATATTGAAGGAACCTCTGTTCCTTGTTTGAGCCTCAGATTCTGTTCTTTCTTTATTTCCTACTGCTGTGTAGGTCTATGGGCAGCAAACCAGATCTGAGGTATGTAAGATGGCTAGAGCATTATGGGTAAAGAGAGGAGCTCAAGAGTTCAGTGTTCTATGATCTGGAAGAAGCCGACAAGTCAGATCCAAAGATCAGATCCAAACCCAGCAGTAGTTGAGGAAGAATGAAAGCAAACAACACAGATGGAACATTATGGCAAGTACATAACTTTTTTTGCAGTTTCCTATCACTTTGTGTCCTGCTAACCTGTGCAAATAATGATGACTGTTTCCTGCCTATCTCCTGGGTATGGTATGTTTGATGGATCTACTGCCATGCATAACCTGGTTGTGGCACTGCATAGATCATTTTATCCTGTGGTGTGTGTGTGTGTGTGTGTGTGTGTGTGTGTGTGTGTGTGTGTGTGTGTGTGTGTGTGTGTGTGTTTCTGTGTGTGTCATACTTGTGGACAGATGCTGGCTTTTTTCCGCTGCTATTCAGTATTGCCTTAGCTCTGATGTTATGTGATCCTATCTCGCCTACATTCTGACTGATGGGTTCGGAGCCGATCCCTCGGCTCCGACTCGGCACGCTTATGCTATAGAGCAAGGCCTCTAATTGGCTGAGCTATCTTTATCCCAGGATGCACCACCACTAATCCCCCAGATCTCGTTTGCCGCTTACAGAGCTTGGACGTGGTCTCAACATTGGCTGGGCTAAGTACTATATATATAGTCTTTTTTCCTGTCAGTATTTGCTTCATTTAAACCCAAAAGCTGTTTTAACGGCTGTTCTTTGTGTACGAGTGTGTTTCTGGCAGTTTGATTGAATTTTTAGTATAATTTCCTGTCAGAGAAGGTTCCGTTTAAGTTAGAGGGGCCTTCCCCTGTGGTTACTACTTCTCAGTGGTTGTGTGTGGGTCAAGTACCCGTTTGAGTTAGAGGGTCTAGACCCTCCTTGTTTCCCCTTTCTCTTTCTCGCTTCTGTGTGTATAAAAAAAAAAAAAAAAAAAGTTTTTCAGTTTTAATATTCTGAGTTAGTGGCATACTTATTGTTCCTGTGTGCCAAACCCTTAAGTTTGCTGTTGTGGTCTGTTTTTCTTGTAGGACTATGTCTAAAGAACATAAACCCTCCGGGTTTAAAAAGTGCATGAGGTGTGGGTTCAAAATGTCCATAACGGACGACCACTCCTCGTGCGTCTATTGTCTTGGCGCCAAACATCTGCAGGAATCGTGCAGTGTATGCCATGCATTTTCCTCCCATGTCCTCCAGGAGAGGAAAAACAAATTAATCCTCAAAGGATTAATCAAGCCTTCTTTCGAGGAGGCTTTATCTTCCTCTCCGTCTCCTTCTAAGAAGAGGAAAGCGCCGGCTCCGACCAGTCAGTCGGAACCGACGGCTAAGAAAGCTAAGCAGACTTCTCCATCTGCTCCACGGACTTCGGAGCCGAGGTCGGAACGGTCTGCCTCGATGCCTCCAGCCTCGACCCCTCTGGTTTTGGAGCCGAGGTCTGGGGCATCGAGGCGGGTCACCCTCATCGGCTCCACTGATATTGGAGCCGATAAGGGTCATCGGCTCAGACTCTTCCCCTCGGGCCGAAGTCCTTATCGGCCGAGGGAAATTTCCTTGAAGGTTTCCTCGGAGCTGATAATTGTTGAGTCCTTTCGGAGCCGGTCCCCGAGCCCTTCGGAGCCGATGGAGAAATCGGTTCGGGCCCGATCGGTATCCTCAAGATCATCCAGGATGTCTGATTCGGACATCGACAGGGTGCTCCTTCGACTCTTCCAGTCTCCGGTGTTCCAAAAGATGGTTTCGGCTCCAGCCCAGTTGGCTTTGGAGCCGATGGTCCACTCCCCTATTGTACTTCCTCCTCCAACAGCTTCGGCACCATTGGAGCAGGTGTTGGTGGAACCAGTGGAGGTGTTAGGGTCAGGCCCGACCCTTGCTCCGACTCCGGCTCTCGGGTCGGAGTTCAGTGCACGGACTTCTTCCTTCGGCCCTGGGGGAGAGGCTTCGGGATTGATGCTTTCGGTCCCAAGTCTCCCTCTTGGTGCGTCGGCGGTGGGAGTACCGTCCACTGTCATGGCCACGGAGGGGGGACCTTCCCAGGATTCTGGTGGTCCCGCCTTCAGGGCTATGAGGAGTGCTCCAGCCAAATCTTCATTGGCTACCTCCACAGTTTCCCCAGCTCCTTCCCTACATTTGGAGACTGGGTCATTGGCAGTCCCCCTGTCCGCAGACAGCGGAGCCCCTGGGCCTCAGGTTACCCCCGCTGGGGTTTCTCCCCCTCCTGGAGGTCCTTCTGAAGCCTCTTCGGAAGAACCTGCCAGGAAGAAAACGTGCAAGAGGAAGCACGTTGACTCCCCTGACGAGTCTTTGACATCTGACACCGATCTCGATGATGCAGAGGGGTCCCCCAAGTCGTCCTCGGATGATGTCTCCTTTGCAGACATCCTGGAAGCCCTAAAACAACGAGGCAGCTGGCAGTCCAAACCTCCCTCTGCTGATGAGTCGGTGTTCCTGAAGGCCTTCGGGGCTCAGCCCTCCGCCTCCTGGGTGTCTCCGCCGTTTGACGAGCTCTTGGATTTGATCTGTCGAAGGGCGTGGGAACACCCAGAGTCTGTGGAACCGGTGCCCGCTCATCCAAACAAATTTCTTTCGGCGCACCCAGATAGAGAGTTCCTTACGAAAGGTGTGGCTGTGGATGCTATGGTGGTGGCATCTGCTACCCAGCAAGATGTAGCAGAGGCTTCTACGTCCGTCCATCCTCCTAATAAGGAGTCTAGGAGCATGGATCGGTACGGTAAGCGCACCCTTAGTTCAGCGGCCTTTACTTTGAGGTCTCTGAACTACCTGACGCACTTTACGAGATTCCAGAGGGATCTGATTAAGGAGCTATCCGATACCCTCTTAGGTAACCTGCCTGAGGAGCTGGCCCAGACGGTTGGTTCTCAGCTGGCTATGATGTCGTCCATTTCAAACTCGTCCATGAGGCTCATTTCGTATGCGGCCGAAGGGGCAAGTAGAGCGGCGGGTACAGGCATTGCTCTACGGAGACAAGCCTGGCTCCGCCTGTGTCATTTCGCGGAGGCCTTCAAGTCTTCATTCGCTGACGCCCTTTGATGGGTCCTCCTGTTTGGGCCCAAGGTGAAAGACACACTTACCCGCTGTGAACAGGAGGGTAAGACTCTGACTGCCGTAGGGGCACGATTTTCCACTCCCTTTCGGCCTTATCCCAAGGCTAAAAGAGGAGGGAAGATGTGGTTCCGTAGATCTCAGAAGTCTTACCCCTCTCAGCAGGAAGGTTCCCCCTCCAGAGGCAGAGGAGGGGGAAATTCATCAGGAAGACGCCGTCCCAGAGGCGGCAGAGGCCCTCGCAACACTGGAGACCACGAGTCCTTTCATGGCTCTTCAGCTTTTCATAGTCCCTGAGGGATTGCCCGACTGTGCTGCTCCGGAGCCAGTCGGGGGTCGTTTTTCGAAGCACCTGAAGGCCTGGGAAGGGATCACTCAGGACCGATGGGTGCTTCGAATTATCGCCGGAGGTTACTCCATCCCATTCTGTTGCCCCCCCTCAGTCCAAAAGAATCCCGGACCCGCCACCCAGTCAACGGGATACCGCAGCCTTAGAAGTTTCAAAGCTGCTGCAAAAAGGAGTCATCCAACCGGTCCCCGCAGACCAGATCGGATTAGGGACTTACTCAAGATTCTTTTTGGTGCCAAAAAAGACCGGGGACTTGAGGCCCATTTTGGACCTAAGCAACCTAAACCGTTTAGTCAAGATGTCCAAGTTCCGAATGGTCACTTTACAAACCATTCTCCCATTGTTGGAGAAAGGTGTTTGGATGTGCTCCATAGACCTCAAGGATGCGTATTACCATATCAAAATACATCAAACGTCCAGGAGACACTTGCGCTTCAGCCTAGGATGCAGTCATTTTCAGTTCCGTGTGCTGCCCTTTGGTCTCACCACAGCCCCCAGGGTGTTCACCAAATGCTTGGCAGTAGTGACTGCTCACCTGAGAAGTCTAGGATTCCAGGTGTTTCCGTACCTAGACGACTGGCTCCTAACTGCTACCTCCAAGCATCTACTTCTACGGAACCTGCAAGCCACAATATCACTGGGCAATTCCCTTGGAATCACCTTCAATTGGCCAAAGTCTGTGTTAAGGCCATCTCAAAGAATAAGATTCATAGGGGTAGAGATAGATTCAAACCAGATGCGGGTCTATCTACCTGCAGACAGAATTCAGACCATTCAAAATCAGGTTCGAGCCTTACTCCCCAGGTCCAAAGCCCCAGCCAGAATGGTCCTACAGCTATTGGGATCGATGTCTGCCACAGTTCTCCTAGTTCCCTTGGCAAGGTTACACATGAGAATCCTCCAATGGCTTCTTTCAACTCAGTGGTCCTTTCAGGAACTCCCTCTCAATCATCTAATATGGATCACAGAATCTTGCAAACGGGACCTTCGCTGGTGGCTAGTGTCCTGCAATTTGGACCAGGGACGACCCTTTGTTCTTCCTCACCCGCCGGCCACTTTGACCACGGACGCCCCCCAGACGGGGGGGGGGCATTCCCTGGGCAGGTCAGTCCAAGGCAAATGGCACCCGGTAGAGACCCCTCTCCACATCAACATCCTAGAAATGAGGGCAGTACTCCTGTCCCTTCGAGCCCTTCACGATTACCTCCCTCAGGGCGTAATTGCTGTTCACTCAGACAACATGTCAGTTGTCTGGTACCTGAACAAACAGGGAGGGACCAGATCCTATCCTCTTTGCAGAGAAGCGATGAGAGTTTGGGAATGGACAGACTCGACCAAACGCTTCCTAGTGGCTACCCACATACCGGGCAAATCCAATGTCATAGCCGACAGGTTGAGCAGAACCATCCTCTCTCCTCATGAATGGTCTCTGAATATGACAATTACAAGGCAGATTTTCAGCGAATGGGGAGTTCAGTGTTGCAACCTCTTCGCGACTCCTCTGAATGCGAAGTGAAAATAATTTTTCTCCCTAACCCCGGCTCCGGGGAAGAGCCCTATGGACGCATTAGTCCATCCTTGGCCCACCGGACTGCTTTATGCCTTCCCTCCAGTTCCTCTCCTCCCCAGAGTGATTCAAAAGGCATCTCTCTTAGGCAGCAAGATGATCTTAATTGCTCCGTACTGGCCTCGTCAAGTGTGGTTTCCCTATCTTTGGAAACATGCTCTGGAAGGTCCATGGTTCCTGGACCAGGTCCCAGACCTACTGATTCATCAGTCGGGACTACTACACCAGTCCCTACACACATTAAAATTGACGGCCTGGCTCCTCCTCTTCCGACCATAGTCAGGAGACATGCACTGGATCCAGATGTGGTGCACATATTGTCTTCAGCCCACAAGTCGGCTACGAAGAAACTGTATTCTAGCAAATGGAAAAGGTTTGCTATCTGGGCTCAACTCCGGGGCCTGGACCCCATTTCTACTCCCGTGGCAGAAGTACTCAAATTCCTGACCTCTCTTTTCAATCAAGGCTCTTCTGTTTCTACCATCAAAGTACAATTGGCAGTGATTTCTAATTTTCATGAATCCATAGACCCACCTTTAATGAGCAACAGGTTGTGTAAGACCTTCTTGAAAGGTGCTGCTTTATTAAGACCTTCAATTTCTCATCCTGCACCTCCATGGGATCTCGATATAGTATTACGTGCCCTGAATTCTTTTCCCTTTTAACCGGCAGCTACCTTTGATCTAAAGTTTCTATCATGGTAGACAGCCTTTCTAGTGGCAATTACTTCAGCCAGGAGGGTTTCAGAACTTCAAGCTTTGTCAGTGAAACCCCCGTACTTGGTTTTTCATACAGACAGGGTATCCCTCAGACCAAATCCTTCTTTTGTTCTTAAAGTCTGTTCTACTTTATGCTTGCAACAGTCGTTAGAGCTCCCAGTTTTTTTCCCAAAATACTCCAATAAAGCAGTTTATTTTCCACACACTAGATGTCCACAGGCAGTTACGTTTTTATTTGGACAGGACCAAACAATCAAGGAAGACAGATCAGTTGTTTGTGTCCTTTGCAGAAAACAAATTGGGCAACGTGGTCACAAAGGTCACTATTGCCAAATGGATCAGGGACTGTATTACTCAAGCTTATATTTATTCTAACAAAGAGCTTTCCACCTCTGTCAAGGCTCATTCTACAAGGGCTATGGCTACTTCGGTAGCATTTCATTCTAAGCTTGCTATTGGTGACATTTGTGCTGCGGCTACATGGTCTTCCCTGCACACCTTCATTTCTCACTACAAATTAGATGTGGCATCTAGAGGACGAGCTTCATTTGGTTCCACAGTGCTCAGGAGTGTTTTCCAATGAGCCACCCGGGATTTAGGTGCTAGGGCGCTGTCCCATCAGTCAGAATGTAGGCGAGATAGGATCACATAACATCTTTTAGTTATGTACTTACCATAACTTCAGATGTTTGGGATCCATCTACTTCATTCTAATAACCCACCCTCCTTCCCCTTCCTTGGAGATCAGAGGATATCAGAAGGTCCGAATCCTGTTGTTTCATCTTGAAACATCTAACAATGTTATATAAACAAGCTGTGCATGTGTGCATGAATGCGGAGAAACAAGATCTGGGGGATTAGTGGTGGTGCATCCTGGGATAAAGATAGCTCAGCCAATTAGAGGCCTCGCTCTATAGCATAAGCGTGCCGAGTCGGAGCCGAGGGATCAGCTCCGAACCCATCAGTCAGAATGTAGGCGAGATGGATCCCAAACATCTGAAGTTATGGTAAGTACATAACTAAAAGTTATTGCTGCTGCATGTACCTCCCTGACTCTAAACCCTGTTTTTTTCTTCTTCTGTTGGTATGACCTGTGTGGAAGACTCTGCCATGATGTTCATATGCTGCTCCATTTGCTTGTGGCACACACAACAGATGTCTTGCTACATTTATTTAGACTGTATTGAAGTGTCTTCCTGTGGTGCCTAGATATTGGATGTATACTTTCAGTAGTTTCAATGCACCATCTGCTGTGTATTGCATTTCTGCATAGGCTTGAGGTTGCATATTAGAGTTATCAGCCAGGACTGTAGGTCATATTCAGCATTACCTGCAAGACGCATCAAATTTATTATATGTGTTCTGTCACTACATGCATGTTTAGATGAGCCTGTCTATGTGACTTGTGTATGTATTTACCAACGAGATGACCCTGAGAAAAGCCCCCTCTCAGAAACTATTGGTATAGGTTGGATATGTACCAAATGTGTGAATTGTCTTAAATGCCAGGGTGCCATACATTTACATAAAATGCCCTCAGCATTACAGAGCATCTGAGAATTCTGAGTGTGGAAGCATTTTTGTTTCTGTTCTGTAGGTCCTGTGGACCTGGTGGGGCCTTGATAACAACATGGGTTAATTTGTGGAAATGACCTATGTCATAAAAGCCTTGAATGCATTTGTTATGTACTCTGCTGTACTGGAGAGTCAGATATACTCTTCCACATTTTGTAGCATAATGTTAAGGAACTGATTTAGAATTCATGAGGCTGACACCTGCGATATAACTAATGAGTCCACTCTAGGTTGCTGGAAGGTTTCTGCAGCTTCAGTGGCTAATGTACACTTAGCTATGTGTCCACAGGAATGGATATACGATGCATTCCCCCACAATTCCAGTTGCAGGCAACACATTTTGACTAGGTCCTTTCCAGCATCCCTGTCCACTTAGAAACAATCCACAGTTTGTTGGTCTGTAAGGTGGTGGTATGTCTGGCATTGTCTGAACATTTCCATTGGTACATATTGCTTTGTTGTACAACATTGCAAGCACTGGCTTGGAGAGCAGCTTCCAACATGTGCTGCTTTACTACTGCTGCTGCTGTTGCTGTTATGCAGCTGCTTCTTTTTTTATACATTTCTGAATTTGTCCACCGTTATGGCTTCAGTTTTGTGCATTATCCATTTTTTCTCATTTACATGTCATTATGTAGTCATTACTATGTACTAGTAAGCAAAAAAGTGGAAGATCAGTGCAAAAAACAGCCAGTAAACAAACCAAAAGCACTGAGTAGAGGAAGAGTCAAGCACTGGGCAGCTGAGATATCAAACCAAGTTTATTGTAGGTCACAAAATCCACAAGACGTCTTGTGGATTTTGTGACCTACAATAAACTTGGTTTGATATCTCGGCTGCCCGGTGCTTGACTCTTCCTCTACTTAGTACTTTTGGTTTGTTTACATTACTATGTACTACATACTGTGTTATTTCAGCCATTGCACTGCCTTGCTATCTGTGTCTTTGAATGACTGCTAATTTGCGCCGTGTGCTCTGGCTGAGAATCTTAGCCATGATTTTCATATCTTCGAAGGATAAAACGTTCACCATACTTTTTTGTTTTGTTTTGTTTACAACGAGTTGCTGTTAAAATTTTTAATCTGAATATTGCATTAGTGAGTTTAAATGTAGTTGCTAATATCTTTTTAAAACATTTTGGATAAATGAATAAAGCATTTTGGAATGTTTTATTTACATCTTTGTTAGTGGAGAAAGTGATCTGGTCCTTGGACCCTTTTCAGTCATGACATGGACCAAAAGGCGCAAAAAATTTTAAATTGAATAACTGGGTACCAGTAATACTATTATGCATTTAGCCACTTGAATTTAAAAGCAGACAAATTACACATTTTGAGCATTAAGGAAGGCATGGTTTCTTAATTATTTACTAGAATTGTTGTTCATTAATCTGTATAGTGTTTCAAAGTAGATGGTGCATGATTTTTTTACCATTTGCATACATTCAATCAAAGGCTATATGACTATATACATTTCTTACACTGCCAATAATCAAAAAATGACAGGGTTACTGTTGATCATTTCTGCTGCAGCAGGTAAAAGTAGCTAGATTTTATTATAGTTTACCATTATCCATGTGCACTGTCATGGTAATTTTATATGTTGAGGGTCATGATGTAGTGATGAATCTTTTCAGTGAAATTGAACCGTAATTCTTTAAGTCTCTCACACTCAGCTTGAAAAAGACTTTCATTATCTACTTCTAAACCCCTCCAGTACATTTCTTTGGCCGGTCCCAAGCCCGGATAAATGGGGAGGGTTGCGTCAGGAAGGGCATCCGGCATAAAACTTCGCCAAAACATTTCATGCAGACACCAAGAAACATTTTTATACTGGATCGGTCGAGGCCCGAGTTAACAACGACTGCCACCAGTACTGTTAGCCTACAGGGTGCTGGTGGAAATTGGGCTACTGTTGGCCGAAGGAGGAGAAGAGGTGGAAGACATGGCCGAAGGCAGGAAGAGAGGAGAAACGCTAGGACTGTGGTAGTGTGGGTCGGAACTTTGAATGTTGGCAGTATGACTGGTATAGGGAGAGAGATATGATGGACAGAAGGAAGGTTGGTATATTGTGTGTGCAAGAGACCAGATGGAAGGGGAGTAAGGCTAGGTGTATCGGAGGTGGGTTCAAATTGTTTTATCATGGTGTGGAGAAATGGTGTAGGAGTTATTCTGAAGGAACAGTATGCTATGAGTGTTTTGGAGGTGAAAAGAGTGTCAGATAGAGTGATGTTTCTGAAGCTGGAAATTGATGGTGTAATAATGAATGTTGTTAGTGCATATGCTCCACAAGTTGGGTGTGCAATGGATGAGAAAGAAACATTTTGGAGTGAATTGGATGAAGTGGTGATGACTGTACCCAAGGGTGAGAGAGTGGTGATTGGAGCAAATTTCAATGGGCATGTTGGTGAAGGGAACAGAGGGGATGAGGAAGTGATGGTAGGTATGGTGTTAAACAAAGGAATACAGAAGGTCAGATGGTAGTGGATTTTGCAAAAAGGATGGACATGGCTGTGGTGAATATGTATTTTAACAAGAGGGAGGAGCATAGGGTGACATACAAGAGTGGAGGAAGATGCACACAGGTGGATTATATCTTATGTAGGAGTGCCAGTTTGAAGGAGATTGGAGACTGTAAAGTGGTGACCGGAGAAAGTGTAGTTAGGCAGCATAGGATAGTGGTTTGTAGGATGATGTTGGTTATCAAGAAGAGGAGGAGGAGTGTGAGGGCAGCACCAAGGATCAAATGATGGAAATTGAAAAAGGGTAATTATGAGGTGGAGTTCAGGGATGAGTTAAGGCAGGCACTGGGTGGCAGTGAAGAGTTACCAAATAGCTGGGTAACTACAGCAGAGCTAGTAAGGGAGACGGCTAGGGCAGCACCAAGGATCAAATGGTGGAAATTGAAAAAGGGTAATTGTGAGGTGGAGTTCAGGGATGAGTTAAGGCAGGCACTGGGTGGCAGTGAAGAGTTACCAAATAGCTGGGTAACTACAGCAGAGCTAGTAAGGGAGACGGCTAGAAAGGTGCTTGGTATCACATCTGGACAGAGGAAGGATGACAAGGAGACATGGTGGTGGAATGAGGAAGTACAGGAGAGTATACAGAGAAAGAGGTTGGCAAAGAAGAAGTGGGATTGTCAGAGAGATGAAGAAAGTAGACAGGAGTATAAGGAGATGAGATGCATGGCAAAGAGAGAAGTGGCAAAGGCTAAAGATAAGGCATATGAAGAGTTGTATGAAAGGTTGGACACTAAGGAGGGAGAAAAGGACCTGTACCGATTGGCTAGACAGAGGGACTGAGGTAGGAAAGATGTGCAGCAGGTAAAGGTGATAAAGGATAATGAGGGAAATATACTCACAAGCGAGGAGAGTGTGTTGAGGAGATGGAAAGAGTACTTTGAGGGGTTGATGAATGAAGAGAATGAGATGGAGAGAAGGTTGGATGATGTAGGGATAGTGAATCATGAAGTACAATGGATTATCAAGGAGGAAGTAAGGATAGCTATGAAGAGAATGAAGAATGGAAAGGCTGTTGGCCCAGATGACATACCTGTGGAAGCATGGAGGTGTTTAGGTGAAATGGCAATGGAATTTTTAACCAGATTGTTTAATGAAATTTTGGAAAGTGAGAGGATGCCTGAGGAATGGAGAAAAAGTGTTTTGGTACCGATTTTTAAGAGTAAGGGTGATGTGCAGAGTTGTAGTAACTACAGAGGGATTAAACTGATCAGTCACAGCATGAAGTTATGGGGAAAGAGTAGTGGAAGCAAGGTTAAGAAGGGACATGATGATTAGTGATCAGCAGTATGGTTTCATGCCAGGAAAGAGCACTACAGATGCAATCTTTGCTCTGAGAGTGTTGATGGAGAAGTACAGAGAATGTCGGAAGGAGTTGCATTGTGCTTTTGTAGACTTAGAGAAAGCATATGACAGGGTATCTAGAGAGGAGTTGTGATATTGTATGAGGAAGTCAGGAGTGTCAGAAAAGTATGTAAGAGTGGTACAGGATATGTACGAGGGTAGTGTGATAGTGGTGAGGTCTGCGGTGGGAGGGACGGATGCGTTTAAGGTGGAGGTGGGGTTACATCAAGGATCAGCTCTGAGCCCTTTCTTATTTGCAATGGTGATGGACAGGTTGACAGACGAGATCAGACAAGAGTCCCCGTGGACTATGATGTTTGCAGATGACATTGTGATCTGTAGTGAGAGTAGGGAACAGGTGGAGGAGACCCTGGAGAGATGGAGATATGCTCTAGAGAGAAGAGGAATGAAGGTCAGCAGAAGTAAGACAGAATATATGTGTGTGAATGAGAGGGAGGATAGAGGAATGGTGAGGATGCAAGGAGTAGAGGTGGCGAAGGTGGATGAGTTTAAATGGGGTCAATAGTTCAGAGTAACTGTGAGTGTGGAAGAGAGGTGAAGAAGAGAGTACAGGCAGGATGGAGTGGGTTGAGAAGAGTGTCAGGAGTGATTTGTGACAGACGAGTACCAGTAAGAGTGAAAGGGAAAGTCTACAAGAGGGTAGTGAGACCAGCTATGTTATATGGGTTGGAGACAGTGGCATTGATAAAAAGGCAAGAGTTTGAGCTGGATGTGGCAGAATTAAAGATGTTAAGATTTGCACTGGGTGTGACAAGGGTGGACAGGATTAGGAATACGTATATTAGAGGGTCAGCCCAGGTTGGAAGGTTTGGAGACAAAGCCAGAGAGGCATGATTATGTTGGTTTGGTCGTGTGCTCAGGAGGGATGCTGAGTATATTGGGAAAAAGATGCTAAGGATGAAGCTACCAGGTAACAGGAAAAGGGGAAGGCCTAAGATAAGGTTTATGGATGTGGTGAGAGAGGACATGCAGGTGGTTGGTGTGACAGAGCAAGATGCAGAGGACAGGAAGAAATGTAAACAGGTGATCTGCTGTGGCGACCCCTAATGGGAGCAGCCGAAAGAAGAAGATCTACTTCTAAACCCCTCCAAAATTCAAAAGTTTGATATGTGGGACCACCCAAACACTAAAAAATACCTCAAAACCATGAGCATCAGTGGCGTTAGTGGCATCTCAATACAAACAGTGACATCCATTAAATATCTTGGCTTTAGGTTATACCAGACGTTTAAACTTCCATACTCACATTTAAAAGGTTAAGAAAAAAAATTAACTCTGTGCTTTTCTGTTTCAGGAAAATCTCACCTTTCTGTGAGGTCCCACAAGAGTCACAATAGGCCAATAAATCCTCCTAGAACAAATCAAATATGGCCTTCCCATCATAGCCACTGCCTCTAAAAAAATGTGCCTACTAGGCAGTCCATTGAAAATAAGAGCTTACAATTCATTACTAATGCCATCTCAGGAACTCCACTGCACCACATTGCCAAAGCCAAGTGGTTCCTAGTCAGCCACCAAGTTGATTTACTCCTAGGCATTTACTGATTTACTCCTGCTTTTTTAATTTCTGCAGTCACATGCCTTTTTGCCTCTTGCTGCCAAATTCTGAACAGAAACACTCCCTATGACCTCCAAAACCTTTCCAAAGGAACTGCCTTCACTGCAGACACCCCAAACCTAACTGCAGTGTACTGACCACACCCTGTTCTATCTTGTTCCTAAATTCTAGGAATCCCTCCACTTCTACCTAAAGTATTTATCCTATTTCCTCACTTTCGGGGATCAACTCAAAAATGCCTCCACCATAACTCAGCCTGTAAATACCTCACCACAGGAGACATCACCTAAGTAACTCACCTTCTTCTACCTCTTCTCTATAGCTTCCAGTCTTAGGTGTCCTGATTTATATAAAAAATAAATATACCTCAAGGCTGGTCAAACAGGACAATGCAGTTGCACTTCTCCATGCTCAAATCACTATAGGCAAAATCTTATACTACTTTCCTGCAAGCTATAGGTCTGCCTGTATAACCCAGGAAACACATAACAATGTATGTAAATATATTGGAACTACACACCATCTGACCCAGTACCATATTCAAGGGTGATTTTAATTATTCCATTACTCCAATAGTAACTGGGAATCATGTATGACACTAAACATACAGGCACAGAGATTCCTGGGTTTTGTAAACACACACTCCCTGAACTAGATTGCCAGTACACCATTCAGGGGTACAAACATACTGGATCTGGTCCTCATGAATATAGATGAGTGCTGCACACCTTCTAGTGTAATGTCATCTCTGTTAAGGTCAGACCACAAAATGGTCACCATTGATATAAAAATAAAACCTAGAACCCCAGCTAACCCAGAGGTATATTCAGGAGCTGCTCTAAGGCTAACTTTCAACTACTAAGTGATAGGCAAAATTTCAAGCTCCCATAAATCCTGAGAACATTGCTGCCTACATGGAACTGTTCACAGAAACTCTATACAAGTGTGTTAATAGCTGCATAAAGTCAGCTGTACCCACCAGGAAGAAGTGCAGAACTAACTCAGTAAACAAGACACCCTGGTAGAATCACAACATTAGTAGGCTGTATAACAGAAGAAAGACACATGGCAAAAATTAAGAGGTGCAGCACCCAGCAGGAAAAAAGCACTCTCATCAAACTAAACAATGTTTGAAAAAAAACAGAAATGATCCACCGCTACATCCAGTAGTATCTGGTGGAAGCTGGCTTGCTGAGCCAGCTTCCATTTTTGTGGAATCTCAACTGAAGAAGGCTTAAGCTGGGATGAGAACAGTTTTAAGAGATATGTCTCATTTCCTACACATATTACATGATTGTGTAGTGAATTTGGATATAAGAGAAGGCCTTATACTAGTAACAATGGATGTAAAAAGTTTGTTTATAATGATTCCCAATGAATATGGGATAAGATATATATTCAGGAACGTCTGAGAAAACATACAATTTTTGATGGCTCTGCTGTCTCACAAATCTGCTCATTATTGAGAATTATACTGGAGAATAACATCTTTGTTTCTGGAGCTGACCATTATTGGCAAAAGTGGGACATAGCTATGGGAACTTCATGTGCACATAGCTATGCCAATTTGGTCATGGCATATTGGGAAAATGAGTTTGTATTAAGTGAGCAGAATCATTGGCTGAGATGCATCATCTTCTGTAGTAGATTTGTTGATGATATATTTATTTTACGGAGAGATAATGAGAGTGAATTGTTAGGTTTTGTGGAATACTTGGAAAGTACTGCATCATTCTTGGAGTTTGATGTCAGGAGTTCCAAGAAGAAATGGACTTTTTGGATGTGACTGTCTTATTGGATGAAGATGGCCAATTTAATAGACATCTCTATAGGAAATAATGTTGGAGAAATCATACTTTGCACAGAACAAGTATGCATCGTAAACATGTATATCCACAAATAATAAATGGCCAGATGCTACATGTGACTAGGCTTTGCACGGATGATAAAGTACGCCAATGTGAATTAGAAAGATTACTGAATGATTTGTTGCCCCAAGGCCATAAAGATCTTGATTTGATGGGGAACCATGAAGACAAAGGCACAGAGAAATGATAGGGGGAGACCTTCTTTCTCAGTCAGAAGAAAGGATGATATGGAAAAACTAAATAAGGAACTGAGTAGCATGAGAAGTTTACGTACACACAGTAGTGACATATCTGCCATCTGTAAAATTATTAAGAAGAATTGGAAGATTTTAACTTTAGATGAAAGGCTAACACACATTGTTGGTGATGCTCCCAGATTCATTTTCAAGAATAACTTGAATTTAAAGAGATTATGTCACAAAGAAGGTACTGTCCCACATAGCCTTAAGATGGGCACTTTTCCATGTAGAAGTTGCAAAGCTTCTACTTATATAGACACAAGCAATTGCTTTAAACATCCAATAACTGATCAGATGTACAAATTAAAGTTGTATGCGGATTGTAATACTAAGAACATAGTATACGCAGCAACTTATGATAACTGCACAGGATTTTATGTTGGGAAAACCAATAGGCTTTTTAAGGAGAGGATTTTGTGCCATCTTAGTCGTATTAGACTTAATGTACAAACTAATGCTTTATCACAGCATATTTAAAAGTATCCTGGTCATAAATTCTCCTTCCTAGCCTTGGAAAGACTGCTAGATAATATAAGAGGCAGAGCTCTGTCAAATAAAACTGAAGTCTTGGAAACACGCTGGATAGCTGATTTACAGGCAGACAGGTGCCCTAGCCTTAATGGAGTGGTGCCTTTAAAACCTGTACTGAAAAGCAGGAAGCTCAAGAGATGACTGTTTGAATTAGTAACATTATAAAAAGGGAGGTGTTGGTGCTGCGGTAGCTTTGTCGCCTCACAGTAAGACGCTGTCCGGTTCGATTCTCAGCTAGAGCGTCTTCTGTGTGGAGACATGCATGAATGGGCGTACCTTCATTGAAGGTTGTGCGTCAGAGCTGGCAACTCGGCACGTAAAAATCTACTGCCAATCATTAGCGGACCGGAGTTCTGCTGTGGCGACCCCTAACCGGGAAAAGCCAAAAGACACAACAACAACAACATAAAAAGGGAGGTGTTTTAGTATGAACAGGATCTGATGAAGGCTAGCCGAAAGCACTTAACATATTTGTTTGTGAGGATTTACATCCTGTTGTTTTGAAGGATTTTATCTGTTCATTATTAAATTGTGCTGATTTTATTTTGATTTTATCTGTTGAACACGCATTCTATCCTCTCTTAGTAGTGATATTGCAGCGCTTGTGTTTAAACTTCAGTCATTGTTTTATATTACAATTTATTAACTCTGTCCTGATTTCTTCTATATAGCTCTTTTTTTTCATAAAATGATTTTTTCTTCTCTATCAAGTCTTTAAATGTTTCTTGACTTAATGTTTTGTATTCCATTTTTTTATTTTTTCCTTTTCTTTTCTATGCATTCTAAAAATAATTTTTCTTTTTGAATTGAATCCACTATTTTTCATTTTTCGTAAAAATCTCTCATACTGATATGTTGTTGCCATAATTCTCTAATTTCTTTTCTGTCTCTTGAATCTAACTCTTTTTCATTTACTCTTTTTACGCCTTTTGCTATTTTAATATATTCCTCATTTTCATGAATTCTTATCTAAATCGCCACAAGATCAGAGTACCCATAATATTTCATTCCTTTTTGTATACTTTTTAGGACTTCTGATATAAAAAAAATAATCAATTTTGGTCTTAATTTCATTTTGTTTGTAAGTCCAGTGTTTATTTTCCCATATTTTTAATTTTTTAAAGTCACCTGTCATTATTATATCCATGTTAACAGACATAATTAGGCATAGTATTAAACATTGTTTCTCTTTCTTTTTTTGTTACATGCACATAAAAAGTTATTAGTCTGTATACATATTTTTCCATCTTATATCCACTACTGTTATTCAGCCCAGTTCTACTATTGTAATATATAATGTTTTTATATTTTCTTGGTATAGTTTACATATATCTGAACGTGTTTCTTTGCCTGTATTCCAAATAAAAGTACCATTCCAAAGTTTTTCTGTTTGCACCCTTTCTTCTTCTTCTTTTAACATTCTTATGTCTTCTAATACTATTACTTGAACATCTACTGCAGTACACCATTGAAAAATATTAATTCTTCTCTTAATATTCTTCCTACTGTTCACGTTCAAAGCTAATACTTTCAGTTTTATAGAACAGTTATTAGAATAATCTTCTTATCCCTTACCTTTCTTATTCTCCCTATTATATTTTAAATTCTGTAACTCTTTCCTATTGAATTTTTCTTGCCTTTTACTATATGTCAAGCAACAAAACTGGAGAAATGAGCCAAAAAAACAAATTTCTCTTTTAATTACAAGATATCCACATCAAACTGTAAGCGCTTTCATCCGCATTGGACTTCTTCAGACTGAATAGTGTGACTACAAAATTCCAATACTTTAAGTAAAAACACAAAACACATGACCAAGCAATTAATGATGCAAACCTTTCCTTTTTAGGAAGGCTATAAAATATTCTCTATTGTTTAACCCAGGTGGATAGCAGGTTTTCAGCCTTACCTGCCATTCATATTCTTTCCACCCAAGTTATTCTTCTCATTAAACTTACTCTGCACATTTAACACTTCATCTAAAACACAAAATTTAAAATTTACTTCACATGCATTTTTTTGTAATGTTTCCCTAATGCATTTTTCTCATCTTTGATATTAACCGCATACGTATTCTCATATAGCCTTCTATTTAATTCTCGTGTAGTTCGTCCAACATAGAAGGCTTTGCATGACAAACAAACAGCTAGACAATGGACCTCGATTTGGAAGTATATCTTCCTTTGAACTGAATGTGATAACCCCCAATCATAACTTCTTTTTTGTCATTCATTAAAAAATTACATAAATTGTAACTCAAACATTTATACATTCCAGGGTTGACACACTTTTTTCAAGGGGGGTTTAATTTGCATTGAAACATGTTTTTAAAACTTTTGCCCTTCTTTTGTACAAAGACTGGTGCTTCACCAACTACTTTTATAACCTCAGAATTAGACTTGAAAAGCTTCCAGTTGTTTGCAGTAATATTTTTAAAAGCTCGAGTATCTAGATTATTCTCTATTTCCATGGATGTTCTGAAATCTACTTGCTTATGATACTTACCCCTGTGTTCCTTCTTTTCTTATGTGGTATCTTTCATTATAGCTCTTTTTAACTATATTTTCAGGGTACCTTCTGCTAATAAATTTCTTACATAAAGCAACACTTTCTCTCTCAAAATCACTATCTTTATCTGTCAACTCATCCACTCTTTTTAACTGACTTCTAACAGTATTATTTTTCGTTTTATTAGGGTGTACTCTATCGTAATGCAAATAAGCATTATTGTGTACTTTTTTCTTAAAAGCTGTTATTAGTTTGTCACCTTCCTTATAAATACTAAGTTTTACCTCCACAATTTTAGAGGTGCATGACATCTCAACATACCAAATTTATATTTCATAGGATACATATAAATGTTTTGCACATGCCTGGCTGAGGTCATGGATTAACCCCTCTCATGGTCAGAGGCATGAATAATTAGATGATCTAAAGAATGTGCAGAAATTGACATCTACCAAGCATCAGCCATGTAAATGCAGATATATTAGCAGTAAGAAATAGCCTTGAGGCAAATTGACAGGCATAACCTTATACATTTATAAGTAATTACTAGTATAGCTGCCCTTGTAGGCCATTTTTATGCTTAGCCAGTTTCCATTTTGGTGCTTGAATTAACCTATCCTGTTTGGTATTAGATTGGCCTTACCTTATCCCATGGCTGATACTTTTATATTTCCCCTAGTGAGAATAACTGTGATTATACCATAGATAATTTTTGAGTATCTGTTCTTGGGATAAAACATTTAGGAGCTGTCTCTGTTCATTAGTAGTACAGGGGCTAGTCCTGGGGTGAATTTTCTATTAGCTATTTGTAGATCCTAGTTGCACTAGGATAGGATGGGGGTTTATTTTTCATGGATGGGGAGCCTGTTCCAGAGCAGAGGTATCCTATGCAGAAGAGGTTTGCATCCCTGGACCAAGTGTTTCTGATGCTGTTTGATGTGTTAATGTGTAGTAAATCCATCAGTAATGGGTCGGACAGACTTTGCCTACAGCATTATGAGATGTCCTCACAAACTTACCAAAACCTATCCAGAAGGTACATGCTAAAAGCATGAAAGTGAGGGACAAGTGTGCTGTTCCATTTTGATACATGGCAACAACCTCAGTCTATTTCAAAGGCTGTCACAGCATTCCATGCACTGGATTGCTCTCAGTATGGTCAAATGATTGCACAACTGTCCAGCACTCAGCATAAGTAACAGATGTGACATGGTTTAGTCCATCTTCTTTTTCAAACCTTCAGGACTGAGATGGTCTCAGTCAGCTCAACAGATGAGACTTCCCTTGGCTCTAACATCCCCCTTATCCATAATGTTGCTTCCTGTTCTGTAACTCTCCAGATTATTTTTACTGCTCAATGAGCTCAAATTGAGAAATGGCTGACTTTATTTCCCTCTTCCTTTTGAGGAAAATCGTGCAATTTTTGCTAGTTTACTTTTGTGGTTTCCAGCAGTTATTTGATTGTTTTCCAGTTTGTAAAGTATGTTCAGATGTATATTCTTCATGAAGAATTTCTGCTTAACTACACACACCCTGTAGGCATCATCATCATTATGTTATATTTAGACCATTCCTCTAGTAGTTATTTTACTGGCTGTTTCTTCATTCGGTATCCTTTTTTGGTTAATTTCATACTTATCAAACTCTCCAGTTGTAGGCAGTAGTATTTTTAGTATTTGTACTTACAGGCAATGATTCTTGTTACCCTTATTATTGAATCTAAGGCCAAAAACAGTGCATCAATGGATCCAAGCAGTATCCCAGAATGCCTTCTAAATAGCATGAAATGTGACCTGTCAGGTCCTCTGTAATCACCATTTAACCATAGCCACCAAAAGTCTTTGCTCCTATTGAACAGAGAACCGCAACAGTCATCTCTCTGCACAAAGGTGGCCATATACAGACTCTGGAAACTACAGACCCATACGTCTCACTAGTATCATATGCAAAATCATGGAAAAATTATCATAGAAATGATCAGTAATGATATAGGAAACCTCCAGACTGGAGATCAAGGCAGGTCATGCCAACTCAACCTGATAGACTTCTTTGAAGAGGTTATTAAAGAAATGGATGAGGATGAAAGAGTTCACACTGCCTACCTTGACCTGACCATACAATTTAGCAAAATATCCCACTCTCGCATTGT
Organism: Protopterus annectens; assembly: GCF_019279795.1. Lineage (NCBI taxonomy): Eukaryota > Metazoa > Chordata > Ceratodontiformes > Protopteridae > Protopterus > Protopterus annectens. The sequence continues at coordinate 1,090,989,034 of NC_056743.1, read as the reverse complement.
TGACAAACTCAAGAGTTTGGGTATAAACCCTTACGCCACCTAGTGGATAACCAGGTAGCTCACAGACAGGACCCAGAAAGTTAGAATTGGGGAGTGCACTTCTATAAAGAGGCCAGTCACAAGTGGACGCTATCAGGGAATGATCCTGGGGCTGCTCCCAATGTCAAGGGGCTCTGGCTGACCAAATTTGCAGATGATTGCTAATTAGGAGCAGTCATAGAAAACCCCACTGGCACTTTGTGTCTTTTGGCTTTTCCCGGTTAGGGGTCGCCACAGCAGAACTCCGGTCCGCTAATGATTGGCAGTAGATTTTTACATGCCGAGTTGCCAGCCCTGACGCACAACCCTGACACTAATGTTCTCTAATAAGGGCAAACACAGACAAATAACTTGTGACAGAGCCATGTTATAACACTAAACACCACAAAATGTATAATAGTATCCTTCGGGAAGTCATCCACCCATGGTAGCTGTCATATTCTCAACACACCCCTAAGATTCAACCCAGTAGCAGTTAGGGACCTGGGGACACACATAGACAGTACTCTAGACTTTAACCATTACGTGTCTACAGTAGTGAGGAAACTCAATGTTGTGTGACTTATAAACAAAGTGTAGCATCTAGGTCCAAGGAGGTAATTGTTCCAGTGTATTCAGCATTCATCAGACATACAGTGAGTACAGTGCCCCCTTTGGTATGTACCTAACCAGGCATATCCAACAACTGGAATGTTCACAGAGTTTACTCACTAAAAGAATACAGGGCATAAGTAACATTTCCCATCCAGACCACCTCAAAGCCCTATCCCTGTATTTTATATTCTACATACTCTTAATGAATAGAGAGCTATGCCTCGCATACAAGGCATTGCCAGACTCCACTCTGATAGGCCTCATGCCTGTCCACAAAACAAACAGCATCAATATTACCCATTCAAAAGACTAAAATCTTGCCTGTGATATAAATAGGACCTGCTGGAGAGACAGGTATATATCCCATTGACTATCTCTTCTCTGGAATGGTCTCCCCATCCATGTGAAGCAGAGTTCCTCCCTAACCCAATTCCAATGTGACTTGGACAGTTGGATGGAGAAAAGGAAATTCATCCTTGGTTTGGCACTTGTGTCTCTAATGGACCCAGGTAGCCTGTAAATGGTTCATCTCCCCGGCCCCTGCTTCTAAATGTTTCACCTTCAAGCCCCTGGATACACTTATCAAGGGCACCAGAACTTGTTAGAGATTTGGGATGCATGGCTAGACTTAAAAGGATTCTAGTCATTATTAGCCTAGTACCTACCTATGAACATCAGTGGTGGTGGCGCTGCGGTAGCATTGTCACCTCACAGTAAGACGTCCTGTTCGATTCTCAGCTAGAGTGTCTTCTGTGTGGAGACATGCGTGAATGGGCATACCTTCATTGAAGGTTGTGCATCAGGGCCGGCAACTTGGCACGTAAAAATCTAATGCCAATCATTAGCGGACTGGAGTTCCGCTCTGGTGACCCCTAACCGGGAAAAGCCGAAAGACACAACAACAACCTACCTATGAACATCAGAAAGTTTAAAAAATGTGAGCCTTGTGGGCACACAGTTATGCCCAAAGACAGGCATGTTTTGTACGTGGTATGTCTTTATCCTCAGCTTATAAAAGTTGACTGTGAAATGTATATATATTTTTTAAAATATGAATAAAACACAAATACAAAAATCAAATAAAATGCCTTAACTGAATCACCATGCTTTTCATCCTATAACAAAAGACTGCATCAGATAAAGAAACCAGCTTGGCCCTACCCATATACATACTTAAACTAGTCAAGTAATAGATACACATTAAGACAATAAAAAATTCAATTATTTTATTATTTATTTACATTTGTTAACCAGATAGTGTCTGACTGGGCCAGTAGCCCATTTTCAGCTGAGACTCAGGAAGGAAAGCTCCAGACAAATTACATTACAGCAAATGCAAGCAAAAAACTATTATTAAGAATGCAGTACTTAATAAAACACAATACAACATTACAGTAGTTAGTAAGTCATAGAAAAAGTAGTACAATAATCAAGGATGCTATACAAAACAGATTTCTAGGAGCATAATAACACAAACTTAGTTTTGCACACATGTTTATCTGATATTCTAATCAGAACTGTACTAGCAAAGTGTGAAAACAGCTGTAGCAGTTTGAGGTGAAAGAGAGTACAGAGTTGAGAAGACAATAGGAAGGTGTTATCCTGGTGAAATACAGGGGCAGAGATATTCGTTTAGGCTTTTTTTTGAAAGAAGAGATGTTCGTGTTTTTTTGGATGTGCTGAGGTAGAGCATTCCAAACTTTGGCTATTTTATTGGCATAGAGGGGCAACTCAAAAAGTAACCTTAGCTATTTCTGCTTTGGGATACCTTACATAGCTCATCTGTCCTTAGGGTCTTCATCTCTTTCTACCCTCTAAACATTCTTTATTTTCCTCAGTTAAACCCTTCCTCCCACTATACTTTTCTCCTACACACTTTTTGTCTCTGCTACCCTCTCTGCTTATCCAAATTACACTAGGGCTCTCTGCTCTACCTCTTGCCTATCTATCTCCTTTCTACACTTATTCTGCGCTATATTGCTAAACCTGCCTGCTTTGTCTACTATTGTACTCTCCTCTTCATACCTACTTCTAATTACTTTTTTACCTATCTTCCTGATTGTTTCCTCTCCTCCTCTCCTCTGTGGTTTCTACCCGCTCCGTTCGCCCTACGGGCTCACTCCGCTCCTCTCCCTACCCCCAATTCCCACCCACCCCCAGGGGTCCTAACCTTATAGCTCCCTAGACACACCCCCTATCCCAACCTTCCTATCCTGCTCTTTCCCACTCTAACTTCCACCCACTACCACATACTCCCACCTTATTTCCTCTAATTTCCTCTTACCCCTCCCACTACAACTAACCCTCAGATTTTACATCTTTCTCTATCTTACTCCTACCCCCTCTTTCTTATCCTTTATCTGTTTACTCTATTTTTGACATAAGTCTAGGATACTACCTTCTACTTCATCTCTCTTACTTCCTCTCTTCCATCTCTCACATATTTTACTCTTCTCACCATGGCACCCTACATGCCAACCCAGATTTTACTCTTAATCCTACTTTTTTCCACCCTATGCTCAGTTTACCTCCTATCCTACTATGAGGAATCACTTTACGACCAATCTTTCTATACACACAAACACACTACAACATTGTTCTCTCCACCTAATTCATATCCATATACTCCTTCTACCCCCAACTTCCAACTACCTAAATTCCATAGACTTAAACACCTCAACTATGTCTTGCCTACGGATAACAAATCTAAAACACTTTCCCTTCTAGTATGTAAGCTCACATTCAAACCTAGAAATCCTACCCTTCAAGATGGGGACATCCACCCCAACCCTGGACCTACTTTCCCTTCTCCCCTAGTGTCAATACACAAACTCAATAACACCTTCCTAATAGGACATCTTAATACCCAAAGCATAAACAACAAAATACCCCACCTGCATGCCCTCCTTCATACACATTCATTTGATATTCTCTGCCTCACAGAGACATGGCTAAAACCAACCACCAAAGACACTGAGATTATTCCCCAAGGCTACAATATAGTTAGATTCGACCGTCCCAACCACAAAGGTGGTGGAGTTGCAATTCTTTTTAAAAATCATCTGAATATCACTACCCTTCCTGCCTCTCCATCCCAAGATAGCAAGTTAGAAGCAATCATTACAAAACTCCAGTTAAATTCCAAAAAATCCCTTTATATTATCTGTATGTACCTCCCACCTGGTGACAATATACCAATCCTGGAAAATTATCTTAGTTGGATATCTACTACATATCCCCAAGAAACTATTATACTAGGTGACCTGAACATAGACTGGAATAACATTAATACTGAAAATCCTTCTTCTCATATCAACCTACACGGCTTTATCCAAACCATCACCTCTACTACTAGGCTGAACAAACATAGTAATAGAGAAAGCATTTTAGACTGGATACTTATAAATAGACTTAAAGATAACTACAAAGCAGGAACCTTGCCAGATGATATCAGTGACCACTCCTTAACATTCATAATAAGGGAAAAAGCCGATTGTGTAAACCCACCCACTACAAGAAAAATGCGCACCATCAAACATTTTAATCCCGATCTATTTCAGGCTGAACTTAGTGCATGCAACTGGAATCCCTTAAAAACACTTCCTCTTGAAAATGCAGTATTATACTTCAACAAAATCTTTTTATCCATTCTTGACTTACATGCTCCTGAACGCATCATTAGAATGAAATCTAATACTGCCCCTTGGCTCTCCCATGAAACCAAAAAACTTATTCTCACCAGAAATAAAGTCTGGGCCTCATGGAGATCCCATAGAAATAACCTAGATCTTCTACACTTCAGCCAGCTCAGAAATCTAACTAAAAAGGCAATAATATCTGACAAAAAGAAATTCTACTATGAACTACAACAAACCCATGTCAATAATTCTAAACTTTTCTGGTCTTCTGTCAATAGACTTCTCTCCCCAGGTACTTCCAAAACACCTTCCCCTATTAATGCTGACCCTGATACCCCTCAGCAAACTGCAGATGCTTTCAACTCTTTCTTCACTGAAACTATCCAAGCTCTAGCTAAACAACTAAATGCCAACAACTTAAACCCACCAAGTAACCTAACAAACTCTACCTTTAAATTCTCTCTACAACCTGTCTCCACATCTTACATATACAGACTCCTGCACAAACTAAAACCCTGTACCCCTCTGCTGATAAGCTCCCTCACTCTTTCTACAAAAGGCTGCTAAGGTTATCGCATATCCTATATCTATCCTCATAAATAGGACAATCAAAGAAGGAAACATCCCAGATATCTGGAAAGTCTCTCATATTATCCCACTTCATAAAGGTGGAAACTCCTTAGAATACTCTAACTATAGACCTATTGCTCTCCTCTCACCTTTAGCCAAGATTATGGAGAAATGTATCCACCATCAACTTGTACAACATCTCTCTCTTCACAACATAATAGCAAACTCTCAACACGGTTTTAGACCACATCATAGTACTACTACTGCCCTGCTTTCCTTTGTAGACACTATTAATCAAAACCGTAATAACAACCTACTCTCTTCTGCCCTCTTCATTGACCTCTCCAAAGCATTCGATATGGTCAACCACTCTTTATTAATTAATACTCTTGAATCCCTATCTTTTGATATCCCAGCCATTAAATGGTTTAATTCCTATCTCACAAATAGAAAACAAGCTGTTCTTTGGGACAACCATATTTCTTCACTTTTGCATGTTTCTATCGGAGTTCCACAAGGCTCAATTCTTGGCCCACTTCTCTTTTCTCTCTTCATTAATGATCTTCATACTATAATCCCTCAAGCAACCTGCATTCAATATGCTGATGATTCTACGCTCATCTGCTCCGCATCCTCCACCCCAGAGCTTATCTCTCTTACTCAAAAAGTCTTTAATACCATAGAAACATGGTTCTCCAGTCGATTCCTCCTATTAAATGCTAAAAAAACTAAACTGCTCCTTTTCACACCCACTTCTAGGACATCCCCCTTAAACTTCTCCATCTCCTCCAACAGTGCCACTGTCATTTCACCTGACTCTACCACTAAATTGTTAGGTATTACCATTGATAATAATCTCTCTTTCAACCAACACATAAACAACTCCATAAAACAAGTCAACAGAAAAATAGGATCCTTATATCGAATCAGAGCATTCCTTACTCCATCTACCAGAACTAGGATTGCTCACTCCCATCTTATTTCTACTCTTCTTTATGCCTCACCTATCTTCACCAACCTCAAGAAAAACAACCTAAACAAACTAACAACCTGCTACAATAACATTGCCCGCTTCGCTACAGGTAACACCTACAGAACTCATCACTGTGTTAACTTGAAGCAACTAGGCTGGCTAGAGTATCAGAACTATCTTGCAATCCACCAACTTACCATTGCCCACAAAATGCTGTACCAACCAAACAACACCCCTATACTCTCTCAACTCATAATCCCCTATAATAATCTCAACTCTCTCCGCTCATCTAGTAAGCTATTGACTAGTTCCATAAAATCAAACAACACTGCTGGTGACTCCCTTTTTACCAATTCTGTAGGTTCAAAATGGAATTCGTTACCTAGCAACATAACAAAGATTACATCACTGCCTCTCTTCAAACAAAATATTAAACTCCACTTCCAAAATCACTGGCTCTGCTCCTGTAGCAAACCTGATTAACCTGATTCCCAATACTTCAACTTTACTTATAACTACCTCTTCTCTGACTTTACTTCTCCACTTGGCATTCTTCCCTTCCTCCCACACTGTCTTCTAATTCGCTTCCTTGCCTATTACTGTCCTAACTTCATACATTTTCATAATCTAATTCCCTTTTATTTTTTTTTCCCCTTATTCTTTACACTCTTTTTCTTTACCTACTTTCCCTGTATCCATATCTTACATGTATCTCTGTTTTCTCTGTATAAAATTTAATATCTTTTTTCCCTAGACTGTAACTGTGAGGGGAAGTAATTAATTCATGCACCTTTAATTTTAAGACATATAGCTTCTTATTTTCTTGTAACTATGTATGATAGAAATTAACACTTGTAGTAACAATCTTAAACTGTTCAGTTTGTTATTATTGTTTTCATTAACATGCATACTAATATTATTTTTTTGTCTCTATGTACTTATTTTTGTGGAGCTTTTCTCCCCGGGCCTCTACTGAAAATGGAATTTTCTCCAGCTAGACTAGCCCGGTCAACAAATGTAAAATAAATAAAATAAATAGAGGGAGTTACCATGATAGTTGTGTGACTGGGTAACTTTTAGCAGTATTTTGTCAGGGGATCTAAGGGACCTGCAGTTAATGTAGGGTTGGACCAGGTTAGAGAGTGCAGGGCAGTTGAGGGCAATTGAATTAGAATTATTAGACTGAAGTTCATTAACGATCCCAGTCTTGATTGCCTTCCAGGAGAGGTATATCACAGCTTCCTCCCTAGTTTATGGAAGTTGTATGAAATGGATTTTAGTCAAGGAGAGTACTTTTCATTTTGTAGACAGACTTTTTTTTTTTTTACAGCATTCTGAAAAGACAAAGACAAGTATTGTCCCATCAGTTATTGTCTGGTCAATTAACTCATACTATGTATTATACAAGGACACTTGAGCCTCAGGAACTAAATCTCATCTATCATTATGTCTTGTTCATGCTAATACAATAGTTTTGTTCATGAGAGATATGTGTAGAGTAACATCCTGAGGACTTCACAGAGGTGGGTTGGACAATGCTGTCATTTATGCTCAAAAAACATGTGACTTTTTGAGTTGCCCTTACTCATTTCAGGTTCTCAGGAAGCAGAATGTTCAGAATTCATTGTCGTATCTTTGAAAAACATATGTTAGGGTTTACTTAGTTTACCAACAGCAGTGAGGTTAGGTCACTTTCTGTCTCAAACGACTTTTAATTTTTTGTGAAGTGTGGCAAATCCATCTGTTGCACCACAGCTCTTTATTGTAGCATGGAAACCCCTGACCACAAGGTAAAGAGCTAAGATAGTTTTCTGAGTTGGGAGAGAAAGAGAACTCATTTTGCTGATGACTTGGACATTGTATTGAAAGATCATCTTTCCATTGTCCCTAAGACATGGCAAGTGTTGCGGGACTGTAGAATAAAGTAAGATTATAAAAACATTAACATGTGCAAGTCATTAATTCTAAGTCAGCATCTACAGCCTCTCTCTTCTTTGAAGTGTAAGCTTAAGTTTGAGTGAGCAGTGTGAGATTTCTATTATATAGAGAAACATTAGTCTCCAGGAGATTCTGGATCACAAGCTATTAATGCTGACTCCATCAAAGATGATGATCATCATATTGATCACTGCTGCAATAGCCTTAGCTATATCAGTTATCCTGCTGAGGATATAACAGCCAGCCACCTTCCACAGCATCAGGGCACCTTTAATGCACTCAGACCATTAGGCAGCTCATTTTTGAGCTGCCTAAAAACACAGCTTTGAGTGCCAAACCCTTCAGAGCTTTTCATCCTCTGAAGAAAGTGCTCATCTGCCTACTTTTGAGGAACAACGATTGGCTTGTGCTTTTCCATTGGTGGGCAGATAAGTACCCTTTTGGAGAAAAACATTTCAAATTTAGATATTTATTGTTTAATTGTACTTCACTGAACAGGAAAGTTATTTTTCTACCAGGAGTCTCAAGACTTAGCTGTACTCATAAACAGAAGCACACTTTTTCTTGCACGTTTAAAATTTGTTACAAGTAATTCAAAATCATTTTTTTTCTCTGGAGGTGTTTATTTTACTATTTTACTTTTTGGGGCTGGCAAAGCATATTAAGGTGCTTTGTACTGCATTGTTATCGGGAATAGTGACTTTTTACAACTTCAAAATTTTACCGACTTGTGTTGCTTGTTTTCCCCAGGAAAGAGGCACCATTTTCAACTTGATCTTGGAGCAGACTACTGGTCCCTTGGTCAGTCCTTCTTCCAGCTATAAAAAGAAAAAGTTAACCTAACAGTCTTTTCAGACCGCAGCAGGCAAACATTTTACCTCAGCTGCAGGTATGTGACTCTGCTGTGGCCAAAGCTGGTTCATCATGTACAAGAGGTTATTTGCATCCTCTGAGGCTGTTGGAGTCCCCGCAGTGGGCAAGGAAGAGTCACTCTTCCCATTTCTGGAAGAGAGAGCATGGAAATCTTCCCTGTTTAGTAAGAATGCTGTGCCCATCCCTGGGTAGCTGTGGCTTATGTTAACAACAATGTTAACACCATTTTTCCTGTCAAAAAGAAATGGAAAACTGAACATGTATCTGCTCTTGCTCAAAATTTCCCTCAACAGGTGGGGTTTACTACATCTGGTTCAGGATCTAATTCAGGCAATTGATACTTCTACTAAACTGGTTGTTGGTAAAAGAAAAAGGGGTGCCTCTTTTTCTGAAGAGAGTCAAGATTCTGAATCTGGACAGTAAAATGAAGGGACAGATACAGAGGTTTCAACAAATTTCTGATTCAGATTTAGAAGAGAGCAGGGTCTCTGATTCCCTCTGTGGGGGCTTCTGTTTCTCTGAGCCTATTTCCAGAATGCACCAGTGTTTTCAATGGGAAAATACTGAAGTTTCTTTTTCCCTCGGAAAATACTATGAGGTGTTATAAATGGAATTTTCAGAATCTTCACAAATCCCCCATTCCTGTCAGCACTGGAGGATATGTGAGGCACTGCCTGCATTTCTCCTGACAGTCAGTCTACTGCCCCTGAAAAGGCAGATAGATTGTATAAAGTTCCTTGGTCTTTTAAATTTTATACACTTATCCCAAACCTGACCCAGCATCTATAGCTTTAGAAAAGCCTACTGCTGCTAAATGCTTAGATAATTCCAGTCTCACTCTTTCTGACAAGAATGGGAAACAATTGATACGTATGGAAAAATTGTATACTTCTGTAACTTTAATTTTCAGATTTTTGAATTATCAGGCTCATATGATAAAACTTTATTTTGACTAATTGAGAAAGTATGAGGAGTGTTTTGTCTGTAGTTTCTTCTTGTGAGGAAAAACGTGCTGTAAATGGTTTAGTTTCTTCTTTCTTACCGATCACAACTCATTGTTTAAAGTGTATGTAAGAATCTGTCTCACTTCCTCCAGAGCTGTTCGCCACTACTACTTTTTTAAGTGGTTTTCCTGGATGCGTTCTTAGAACCACCCAGATTATGTGTAAAATTACATTTTAAATATTCTCCTTTGGATAGAGATTTAATTTTTGTTCCGTGTGCTGCAGAGGTTATCAAAATGTGTAAAGTGAGGGGTAAGCTATTATAGGGAATCTCAGATTTATCAGTCTGCCTTTTCAAAAATTTTCCAAAGGATTCTCTAACCCCGTGCCCAATTTTGGCAAAAGAAATAAACAGTCTACGCAAAATACAAATAAACAGACATTTAAGAAACAATAGCAAGGGCATTGCAAAAAGAATATAGGAACTCCCAAAACCAAGGGCAGTTCAAAAAGTCAGAATGACCCTTTAAGGGACCATGTACCTCCTCCCATCCTGGCAGTCCATTTTCCCTTCTAGAAAGTCTGAATGTCCACTTCTCTCTTTGGCAACAGATAGTTTCAGACAAATGGATTCTGAAGATCTTTCCATCAAGGTTACAAATGGCAGTGGGAAGAAACTCCTCCTTTCCAGGGGTGATTCCTCTTCTGCCAGACCAGACTATTCTGTTCACCCCATGTCCTTCAACATAAATTAATCTCACTGGAAATCCACATCCCGCCCCCACCCCCTGCACAAAAGACCACAGTGAAGAACTTCTCAAAAGCAAACTTCACACTTCTTAAGACTGAAGTGGTATCTTTCAAGGCCCCTGGGCCAGTGGAAACCACAACCCACACTGCTGAATCTTTTGCAAATGCCTTCTATGGGCACCTTCAAGAATGCATGGATCATGCAATCCCAAATAAAACCAAGACCCATTCCCCCAAAGGCAGGCGCCCGGTCTGGTGGACCCCAGCCATAAACAAACTTTACAACAGGAGGAGGAAGCTACTACATGACAGAGCAAAATCCCTAAAAGGGAAGGCATCTCTGTTCAGTACTAGCAAAAAACTACGATCACTCATAAAATCATCCAAGGCCAATTTTGAGAGAAAAATCGCAAAAGACACAAAAGACAATCACAAGGCCTTCTTTAGCTATGTTAGAAACCTGGGTGGAAACTCCCAGATATGCTCAGAGTTAGTCCAAAATGACACAAAATACACTGAACCCACTGACATTGCCAACATTCTGGCAGACAGGTTCAGTGCAAATTTCTCCTCCCTCCCCAAAGGAGAAATAACCATCCCAGCAGAGTGTAGCCTCCCTAACATCTCAGATGCCCAGGTGAGAGCCGCCTCTCTAAAGCAAAAACACAGCATCAATGGGACCGGATGGTGTCCTGGGCTGTGTGCTACATGAACTCCAAGAGGAACTAAACCCACACATAAGGCTGCTGTTTAATCTTAGCCTTACTACAGGATACGTACCCAAAGAGTGGCGTACGGCAACAGTGGTCCCACTTCACAAAGGCGGTGCTTCTACGGACCCTGGAAATTACCGCCCCATAAGCTTGACGAGCCTGGTCTGCAAAGCTATGGAGAGGATCATTATGGAACTCATAAACAAAGATGTTGGGGACCTACAGACATTGGATCCTACCCAATTTGGCTTTGTCAAGGGCAGATCCTACCTTTTGAACTTGGTCGACTTTTTTGAAACAGTCACTAAGGCCATTGATGAGGGCAAGGCAGTTCACACAGCCTACCTTGACCTTGCAAAAGCCTTTGACATAATACCCCACTCGGGCATCATAGACAAACTCACCAGCTTAAATATAAATTCATATGTCACAAGATGGGTTGCAAACTGGCTCAAGGACAGAACCCACAGGGTCGGAGTTGCTGGAGATATGTCAGACTCTAAGCCAGTCACAAGCGGTGTCCCACAGGGCTCAGTCCTGGGACCCCTCTTGTTTGGCATTTATTTTTCCGAGGTACAGGCCAACATAGGAGGATTGTGGCTGACAAAGTTCGCAGATGACTGCAAACTGGGCGCCATAATTGATACTCCAGCGGACACAAACATCCTTCAGAGAGGCCTCATAGAAACGGATAATTGGTGCCAGAGCCATGGCCTTAAGCTGAACGCCAAAAAATGTATAGTCATACCCTTTGGGAAAAACAAGGTACCGACAAATTACCACATAGGTGGTAATCCATTAATCTGGAAGAGGTAATCAGGGACCTAGGGACCCAGGTTGACAGTAACCTCTCATTTGTCACTCACATTGCCAAAGTGGTTAGGAAGACCTTCTATATTGCCCACCTTATCATGAAGGGTTTCACATCTAGATCAAGAGAGGTCATTGTGCCCCTGTACTCTTCTCTTATCAGGCCAATGATTGAGTACAATGCCCCATTTGGGATGTATCTCACCCGACACCTGCAGCAGTTGGAAAGACCCCAAAAGTTCCTCACCAAGAGGATAAAGGGTCTTAAACATATGTCATATGCTGCCCGACTGAAAAAACTCCAGCTCTATTCAGTCGCATACTGCCTACTCAGAGGTGATCTGTGCCTGACGTACAAGGCCATGTCTAATCCTGAATTAATGGACATGCTCCACCTTAGAAAATCCAAATCCATCAGAGCCATGAGAACAAGTGACTTAAACCTCAACACAGAAATAAATAGAATGTGCTGGAGGGACCGATTCGTAACCCAGAGGCTCCCTACACTCTGGAACAGAATCCCAGTCCATGTTAGGCAGAGCCCCTCACTGACTCTATTCAAGAGAAATCTCGACGAGTGGATGGGAGATCGTAGGTTTACCCCGGGGGTCATCTCTGTGTCACTACTAGACAGATGCATAGTAAACTAACCCTAAAAGGGAGTAGTATTCTCATCCTAAGGGGTGGTGTAAGCCACATACACTCTGGCTAGGCTTATAAATGCCCTAGGGCAGATAGGCTAGTACGAACCTATGAACCTATAAGTTGCCCCAGGGAGTAATACAGCCAGTTCCTCCTTCCCATGTTGGGAAAGGTTTTTATTCAGGGATGCTTTGGTGGCAAAGAAAAAAAATGCTTGGAGACCAGTTCTGGATTTTTCTTTCCTAAACCAGTTTAATGCCTACGTTCAAAATGCTATTACTTCACAACCTGCTACCTCTTCTTCCTCATCTAAGTATCTTGGTAACACTAGACTTAAAAGATGCTTAGCACCAAATCCCTAGTCATCCAGATTTCAGGTGTTTAAGGGTTTGTCTATCTGGATCACATTATCAGTTCTCTGCCTTACTGTTTGGATGATCCATTGTACCAAGAGTGTTCACAAAGTGTTTACCCCAGTCCAGTTGTAGCCCATTGTAGGCCACAGGATATCCAGATTTTATCATATTTAAACAATTTGCTTATCTTTGCAGAGTCTTTTTCAAAGTGTCAAAAATTTCTCACTCTTCAATACAAGCTGGGATTCCAAGAGAACATTCCAAATTCTCTATGACTCCATCACACAGGCTGTGTTTCTAGGGTGTCTTCTAGACACCGTAGTTCAAAGAGCTTTTTTTCAAAAGGAAAAATAAATCTATATTTACATCTATTTGTAGGGTTTTCCCTTCAGATTTCAGTCCTGAAAGGGAATACCTAGAGATTTTGGGTGTCATGGCATTTATGATTCTCATGATACCCCTAGCAAGATTCCACACGAGAAAGATAAAATGGTAATCTGAAGTCTCTTGGATCTCAATACTAACACCCATTATATTTTCAAATCTTGGTTCTGGGATCTGTCAGAACAGAAATAACTTGGTGGAGACAACAAATACCATAAATCCATAAATATATCCCCCTCTCCCCACCTATTCTAAAGCAGTCAGTCACCACAGATGCTTTAGACTTTACTTGGGGAGCATTTTGAGGAGGGATAAAAGTGGAAGGTATTTGAGACCTCAAGGACAGATGCAAGCACATAAATATAAAAGAGGTGCTTGCTCTAGTCAAGGTATTCAATTCTCTGAATAATATTTTGCTCCCCAGACCACTATAAGTTGAAGACAATACTGTAGTCTTGTGGTACATCAGCAAGCAAGGGGGAGCCAGGTTATATCCCCTTTACAGACTAGCTTTATTAGATTGTGATATAGCTTTATAGAAGAGTCTCACTCTACAGGCATCCTGCATACCATCAGAGCAAAATTGTGTGGCATACGAGCTGAGCAGGACAAAGGAAGACCATCACGAATGGAAACTAGATCAGGAGGTCTTCAAAGATTTGATCCATTTGTGAGATTTTCTCAAACAGACCTGTATGCCTCCTGTCTGAACAATCAGCTGTCTGAGTTCTTCTCCAGGACTCCTTTCAAGAAGTCCTGGAAGGCATATGGCTGTTTTCTTTCCTTGGACCCCACAATGTTCCTGTAAGCTTTTTCATCATTCCACTAATATGCAGGGTACTTCTAAAGATTTAGAAGGGATCCCCCAAGATCATTGTGGTGACTCTCTTCTAGCCCAGACAGCACTAGTTCTTCTTTCTTTTGGAAATAGCCAGGGACAATTAACACAAGCTTCCACACAGAATGGATCAATTAACACAGGAACAGGGCTGTTTCATCTTTAACTGACTGCCTGGATGACAGGGTCTTAATTCCAGTTATGCATGTGCAGCAGGTACTAGTGGAGGCAAAAAAGCCTGCGATTAGAAAATCAGATATTAACAATTGCAAAGGATTTTATAGTTATTTCATAGGTTCATAGGTGTGTAGTAGGCTAATGGCCCTGGAGCCTTTACAAGCCTAGCCCATAGGATTACCCTGGCATTGTGCCACCCGACCTTAGTTCCCAGTGCCTCTGTCGAGTAGAGTCACTGGAGTGATCCCTGGGGTGGATTTTCTATTTCCCATCCACTCATCAAGATTTCTCTTGAAGAGGGCCAGTGAGACGCTCCGCTTGACATGTATGGGAAGTCTATTCTATAGCATGGGCAGCCTCTGAATTATGAACTTGTCCCTCCAGCTTGTTCTGTTGATTGTGGTAATGAGGTTGATGTCTCTGGAGAATGTAGTGCAGAGGGATTGGGATTTCTTTAGATGTAGCATTTCTAACAGGGCTGGGTTGGACATGGCTTTGTAAGTCACACAGAGATCGCATCTAAGTAGGCGATATGAGACAGAGAAATAGTTAGAGTTTTTTGAGTCTGTCCATATAGGACAAGTGTTTAAGGCCTAAGATCCCCTTTGTGAGGTACTTTTGTGGCCTCTCCAGTTGTTGCAGGTGTCTAGTGAGGTACATGCCAAATGGGGCATTGTACTCAATGACTGGCCTAATGAGGGAAGAGTAGAGGGAGACAATGACCTCTTTCTTCCTGAATGCAAAACCCTTAGTAATGAGATGTGCCACATAGAAGGACTTTCTGACCACAGTGGCAATGTGGTGGTCAACAGAGAGGCTGCTGTTAACCTGTGTTCCCAGATCTCTTATAATGCCTTCTTTGTTCAGTGGACTACCATCGATGTGGCAATTCATGGGAACCAGGTTTTTTCCCAAAGGGGATGATGACATATTTTTTGGCATTGACCTTAAGGCCATGGTTCTGACACCAGTCGTTGGTCTCAGTGAGGCCTTTCTGTAGGATGTCAACATCACTTGGGGAGTTAGTTATAGCACCCAACTTGCAATCGTCTGTGAACTTTGTCAGCCAGAGTCCCATCGTGTTGGCCTGGACTTCAGAGAAGTAGATACCAAACAGGAGAGGATGCAGGACCGAACCCTGTGGGACTCCACTCATGACTGGTCAGCAGTCTGACTTGGAGTTAACTACTTTCATACTGTGGTTAAATCTGTGAGCCAGTTTGCAACCCACCTAGTGATATAGGGGTTGATGCCTAGCTTAGTGAGTTTTTCTGTGATTCCTGAGTGGGGAATGGTATCAGAGACCTTGGCCAGATCAAGGTAGGCTGTATGAACCACCTTGCCTTCATTAACAGTTCTGGTGACTGACTCAAAGAAGTCGACCAGGTTGAACAGGCATGATCTACCCTTCACAAAACCAAACTGTATGGGATCCAGAGTTTGGAGATACCCTATATGGTGCCAGCAACATAACCAGCACCCTTTCAAGGTTTGTGTTTCCCTGGTTTTACATTATTTATGTTAGTTACTATTGTATGGCCTTTCTTACTGTTCCATCAGGGTCCATTTGTCAGCCATTTCAGCATGTCTGCCCATGGATCCCCTTCTTTTGATATATTTTCATGTGAAAATGTTTTTGATAGGGGCTTTGTATAAGAGACCTCCAAGAAGAACTGTCTCTCCTCCTTGGGATCTTAATTTTGTGTTAGAGAAGCTAACTGTTGCTCCATTTGAACCAGCTCATCAGGCTGACTTGAGATGCTTAAGATGGAAAACTGCTTTAGTGAATGCTTTGACCTCTGCAAGAAGAATATTTGAGTTGCAAGCTCTTATAGTGAGTTAACTCTATCTCATTTCCTCACAGACTGGGTTTCTTTCAGAACTAATCATTATTTTATGTCTAAAGCAGTATCCAAGCTATCCATCTCCCTGTTTTCTTTCCTAAACCCAAAAATGAGGTTGAAAGGATACTCCATACCTTGGATATCCACACATGGCTGAGGTAGTGTCTTAACAGAAAAACATGTTTCACATCTTTGGATCAATAAGAATGCAAGAAGGAGGGACAACCTGTGTCTAAAAAGACTGTTTCCAAATGTTTGTCTCAGGCTACTACAGTTTGTTAGTCTCACCACAGCAAAGCTATTCTAGGCAAAGTCAAGGGTTACTGTAACAGGACCCAGCCTTCATCTATGGCTTTTAGGAAAGGTTTGGATTCTAAAAGCACAGCTTGCTTTTCTGTATATACTTTTACAAAGCACTTCAAGCTTGATTCCTTCTCTAGGTCTAGATTAGGCTTTGCTAGAACCATTCTTCATGAGCTCCTCTACCCCCTTCCAACTTCCAAATGCTCTAAGCTAGGCTAATCTTCCCATACAATTAGGGCTATTGCAGCAGTCATCAGTATGATGAACATAGTACAGTTGTGCAAATAAATTTTCCATAACTGTAGATGTTCAAATAATCACTACTGCAGTAGCTGCTCTTTCCGTCCATCCCTGTTTGTTTTCAAGTTTGTTGTTTTGCCAGGGTGTGTATATATGTCTATATTTTAACTACTAGCTATGTCCTATCAGGGCTCAGCCTCCCTCTCAGGTGCCATGAAAGCTCTGAAGGGTTTGTCACTCAAACCTATGATTTAGGAAGCTCATCTTGAGCTGCCTACTTGAGTATGTGGAAGGTGCCTTGAAGCTTTGAAAGCTGGCTAGCTGTTATATCCTCTGTAGAATATAACCCATATAGCTAAGGCTGCTGCAGCAGTGATCATTACTGTTATGGTAAGTTTACTTACACAGCTGTACTTTCTAGACAACACATTTGGATTAAACCAGAAATAACTCTTCAAATGGTACAGAAGATATTAATAGCAAGGGTCTCCTGTGCATTACAAGCCCTTCTCTGTCTTTATTAGGACATTTAATAGGCAGAATAAAGTGATGTTATGATATATATATGGGGCCATAAGGAGAGTTACAGCAGTGAATTACAGTGTTCAGCACTAAACAGCTTTAGCTCTTACCTGTCCAAATTTAAGGCTTCAGAATTTTTTGCTATGATTGACATTACTTTGATGAAAGAATCCTGGAAATCATTCCAGGCCAACTCTGTATTTAATTCTTTTTTTCTGTTAAAGACACCAGAATGTGGGTTATGCTTGGACCCTGATTAGGGCTGTAGATTTACATTTGTAACAAAGTCATTACGTTTCCTACCATATTCTAACAGTGTCTTTCTGTTGTTTAAGAAGCTAAGAATGTTTTTAATTATTATTTCCCTTAGATATTACTGTGGAATTTGCTTTGCAAATGGTACTGGCCCCTTTGTTCTAGGTTTTTGAGTATTTTAATTTTATACATTTTGTAACCAAGTGAGCCCACTCGACCAGGTGTTCCTTTTTAGGGGTGACCAGAAAGCACTTTGTAGTTGTGTAAGTTGCACAGAGTCACATAGTAGGTGAACTTAGATGGAAGGAAACTAACTCTGTAACTTGAAATGCAAAAAGCAGCTCATTAACAGCACAGAACCTGAATGCTTTATTCTAATTGCCACACTAAACAGAAAATGGTAGATTAAGGGCATTCATTTGTGACCTCTCTCCTCTGGGCCAGTAATCAAGGAACCTCAATCCTCACCACTGGTCACCAGTGAGGGATGTTCACTTGAAAAAGAAATAGATAAACGCAGAATTTTCAGATGCAGCTCTGCACCAAGCACAATTTTCCTTAATAGCACACAGGGAATACACTCACATCCTAGGGATGGGTTTCCCTCTCTCTCTCACCAGGCCCCAAATAAGACCCTACACTGACCACAGCTGTGGAGTTGAGTCCTCAGCCAAGTGTTCCAAGCCAAATCATCCACCATTCCCTCTGTGAAACCAGTGCTCTGTGTCCCTGCTCCAGGTAGCTGACACAAACACACACACACACACACACACCTAGGAAAGGCTGATACAGATTTACCAGCTATACCCTGTCTGCCCAGACTATAAAGTAGATACTGCCACCAGAACACTCCAAAGCCAGCTACTCTAAGGCTGTTACAAGGGTGCCCAATTATACTGAGTAAAATTAGTATTAATACAAATAGTAGTCTTTGACCAAAGCAGCAAGGCTTTCAGGAGTGGCCACAGTGTCACCAAATAAATATAAGTACCCTCAAAGGTTAAAGTATTCTCTAAAAGATCAGCCACAATGAAAAGTTTAAATATATTTAATAATAAATAATAAAATAATATGAAAATACTAAATATGTATTTACAATAAACAGCAGTTTCAGTCATAGCAAATATAAAAAATAAAACAGATGGACAGATTCACAAAGCTACAGAAAAACAGTACTTAACTAATCTCACTATAATTTCCTGACTGATCTAAAGAATTACTATTCCCTGGTTACTTACTAAAGCCAAGCAGGATGATGTAGATGATGGGTCCTTCTGTGTCAGGTTTTAAAAACAGACTGCCCTGAGACTTCTGTCTCATCTAGTATTAAAACATAATTTTGGTGCTGGCTTATGGAATAGCATCACACACATCTGGGTATCTTAATTCTAGTTCCCACACTACCCCCTTTACTAGCAACAAAATCTGAATCTAGCACATATGTGCCATAGTGCACACACATAGAGATTTTCTAAGATGTGTTATAGCATTTGGAAGCTATAAAACCATTTCAAAGACTTCCACCCTTTCAGGGTAGCAATTAGTTCACCCCTAAGGACAGTACAATAGGATTCATAGTCCTGATTTTCATAGACATTATGTCTCTGGCTACAATTAGATCTGTAAGATGCTATCTTTATGGCCCAAACCAGGTAGTTTCATTTCAGACTATTTTTCAAAGTTAGCTGGACTAAGATTAATCTATTCTCTTCCAGTATCCTTTGTTATAATATATTCATTTCAACACTTACAATACAGTCTGATATACAGGTGTATTTCTTTTCTGTCCAGCAGGACCCACTGTTGATACATTTTTAACAGAAGCAACTTTACAAATACATTTTCAACATAAGTACCTCTACAAATCAGTTTGCTATACAAATTACACATATTTTTTTACAAACCTCCAGCTAACTATGCTCGCATATGTTGCACATCCACTGCCCTACTTCTCCTGGCATAGCTAGCAATACCTCACATCATCACATAAGGTATGGGAACAACATTTTGACAATGATGGGGTTGTTTAATTTGAGACTTTGTACATTCAACACAATTTGGAAAGTATAAACATTTTTTGTGGCAGGCGTACCACTGTCTTTTAAAAAAGCTGAGATAGTTGAGTCTGGAACTTAGGTCCAACACTGGATACAGTGAACAATCAAGTTTCAATCTAGAATTGCTGTTCTTGATAATCAGTTCACTGAAAAAATAGTGAGGCAACCAATTACAGATGAACAAATCTTGCCTTGTTTGAAAGTTTCTGCTTATAGCCTTTCTAACTCCTCTATTTTGGTTAGTTTTCTCCTCGGAGTATCTCCTTGTTGTTGGATATGCTGTTATTTAATGGTGAGTATATGGTAGTGTATTTTATGATCCTATACTAGCTTGGAATTCTTTGTGGAAGGATAGCAGAATGACTTATTTTTTGGGACTTGGTTTACCCTCATCAAAGTTGGTAGAGTATAATTTGTATCAAAAGTTTGTAAGTTTATCAAGTATTTAGGCACTAAGATCATCTAAGAATGCTGATTCAGTTTAAACATGTGTCATAAACCTGTTAACCAAACCATGCATCCAAATTACTTTTAAGTATTGTAGTGGGAAGCCTATTCCATAAACATGGAAATGTCTGAGTTATGCACTTTGAACTTAATGAGGAGTAGTTTAATTTAACCTCAAATTTATAATTGCTATGCATGTATGTTTTATTATTTATATTAAGATCAAACATGGTTTGTAACATATCCAAATATTAACTTGCCTCTTGTATATCTGCAGTGAATGGTAAATGGTACTAATTTCAATCACTTGCCAGGGTAAGCTATGTCTGTAAAAGATTTAATCTTCTTTTTAAATTTCCATTGCACATTTTCAAGTTTATCAAGGTATCCACAATTATAAATACAAAACCATTATAATATGACCATTATATTGATCCAACAAATGCTTTTTATAGTTCCATCATATATTTTTCTTCTCTTAAGAAAATACTTTTTCATTCATAAGCCAAGCTGCTTCATTCCTTTTGCTGCAGTGCCATTAACATGTTTTGCAAACTTTAAATGTGAAGAAATCAGAATTCCTAAATCCCTAAAATCAACAACTACTTCCAAAGATATACTATTTCAAACAGTTGGTGACCTTATTATTCATTTGCCAATTTTTTTTTATTTTTCACTTATTTATGTTGAAATTTACACCTAAATTGTTCACCCATGAAGAAATATATTCCAGCTCTTTATTCTGTTTAATATAGTTTACAGTAGAAGTGACAAGATACCCAAGCTTACAATTGTCATCATATTTATTCATCTGACTAGTTTTTAAAGTTGGGAAAGTGGCAAGAACAATATTAAATAATAGAGCTCCCAGAACTGATCCCCAAGGAACACCTGCTTTTATATAAGTAGGAGTGGAACTTACTCCTGAGATTGTAACAACTTTTTCCCTTCCATGGAACCATTTCATAATCCATTTTATTTAATATGGATTCAAGTTATCCTTTAAAAGGTTTTCATAACTAACTTTATGAGATAATATAGCAAATATTTTGTCAAATTCAGGTATATAACTACAACAGACAATCCTAATGGATGGGGGATCGTAGGTTTGTCCCAGGAACTACTCCCGTGTCATTATTAGACAGAGGCACAGTAAACTAAACCTTAAAAAGGGCACAGTATACTCAAATCAAGGGGTGGCGTAAGCCATACAGAATCGGGCTAGGCTTATAATTGCCCCAGGGCAGATAGCCTAGTATGAACCTATGAACCTAAATCTGCCACATTTGTGACAGTCTCATGCTATTAGACTGGTCAGAGTAGAGAGTACCAGAATTATAACCATGCTGATACATGTCAAACCTTACTTTATGCCATAACATCTTTAACAATAAGGTCTGCTAAGCACTTTTCAAAACATTTCCTAATGTAGATGTCAGACTGATAGGATGATAGTTGTTCATATCTGCAGTACTACATTTTTATGTGTGGGAGTGACTAATGAAAACTTCCATATCATAGGTACTGTGGTAGTCCTTAGTAAAGAGTCAAAAATGTATGTGTAGTATTTTTCTAATTCATCTCTTATGCCTTTTATAATTGAGGTCTATGTACAGTCAGGACCAGCAGATGTTTTACTTTGCAACTTATCTAATGATTTATACACTTTCTGATATAATATCATGACATCTGTCTCCAAGTACACTTAACTTACCAAAAGACAAACTATTTCCACCTTTTCAGCTTGTTATATCAACAAAATATCCATTAAATACATTGGCTGTATCCAGTGGACTTTGCAGTAAAATACAATATGTTTTATCATGATAGCAAATTAGATGTTTCCCTATCTGAGTTTATATATTTATAATCTTCTTGTTATTGGAGGTAGCAAGCTTAATTTCAAACTCAGTTTTTCACAATCTTATTTTATTCTGCTGAGCCTTAGTATTTTTTTTTTCATTGTACACTTATGTTTTT
Source organism: Protopterus annectens (assembly GCF_019279795.1). Taxonomy (NCBI): domain Eukaryota; kingdom Metazoa; phylum Chordata; order Ceratodontiformes; family Protopteridae; genus Protopterus; species Protopterus annectens. The sequence goes on along the minus strand of NC_056743.1, from coordinate 1,090,967,147 downwards.
AGAAGGGGATTTTTTTTGTAATTCCAAAGAATATTCTTTCTTATGAAGTTTTATTAAATAATTATCCCATAAGGATACCTTCCCTTAATCAATTTTAAATCACAGGTAAATTTAACTTCATAAAGTTTGTATACCAACACTCATGCTATAATAAATAATTCTTCCAGTTTGTTGTTGAAATTTTCTTTCTAAGTGATGTATAATCAATGTCCCTATAATTATACCTCTGTTTTTGAAATAATATTGTTCATAAATGTAATCTCAAAACTAATGGAATTATGGTCTGAAACATCCAATGACATACCAACATTCATATCATAAATAATTTGTCATTTGTAAAAATGATGTCCAATATATTTGTTTTTCTATTTTTTTCTCTAATTGTGTCAAGTTGTAAAAAGATGCTATATCAATCAATTTTCTAGAGTATTTATTTTTAGCAGAATGTGCATTCCAACCTGTATCTGGATAATTAAAATGTCCCATAATTGTCATCTTATTGTAAGATAATCTATTGTTTAATAAATCTTGAAATAACATATGTCTGACCTTTTCCTTCTTGTTTATTCAATAACATTCTATTAATTTTATTGAATCTGAATGTCCACTTATCTTAATCATCAAAAATTCATTAGTCATATCAGTAACAAGTAATTCAGACTGTGTTGTTTCTTTTATTAATATGAATATGAATATTAATATGCCCTTTAAGGATTTATGAAGGCATTCTAATTTAGGAAATCACAGCATAGTAAATTCAGTAGAATTCTGTTCTTCTGTTATCACTATTAAATCATAACCACTTTTCTGAATAATAAACTAACTGTTCAAGTTTCTTACTCATGCTTTTGGGTGTTAAAGTAGTATATTTTAATAGTATTCATCGGATGTTTGCCAAGTCCCGTGTTATAATGCAACCCATTCACAATGTTATAAGAGCTGTCATTGTGGATCTTGTGTATTAGAGATGGCCTAAAAATCCTTTACATTATCCTCAGTTTTCCCAGCAAGAAATTCAGATCAGTATTCATTTAGATGTAATAAGTCTTTAGAATACATCCTAAAGTTATAGCTAAAAGTCTTCTCAAGTTGTGATAATACCCAGGTTACATACTACACACAGTTGCTGAAGCCGTGTATTAAATAAATGTGTCTTGGTGTACAAACAACCATTACATCTGACTGAGGGTATGATTTCACTAAAAGACACATTTATTGACTTAATTTCCAGGTTCTCAGTCATGTTCAGAGCAGACATTTTCATTAAATTTAATGACATACTTATTAAATCATTTGTGCCAGCATAAATTACAATTAATCCTTTATTTTATTTTATTTTTCACTATTTTGTCTATTGATTTGATAGATCAGTTAACTTCAATCCACATAAGGAGGAAGAAATAATTTTTCCCTATTTATATCACAAAGACTTCTGTCACAATACCTAATTGTAGATTCTCTAGTTACCAGTCATTACATATACCTGGTTTAACATCACTAATCAAATTATTATTCCTAACTCTAATTACATTATTATGAGTTTCACCATTCAAAGGTTTATCATTAGAATAATTCACCAAAAAAGCATGACAAGTACCTTCTTGTCCCTTTATCTCACCTAAGATTACATCTTCAGAGATAAGACATCCAAAATTCCATCTTCTGAATCTAATCGGTTTTTTCTCATGTTATAGATGACTCGTTTGATTTATTTTCCTGAATAACATTACTAGCAATCCCTCTCAAGGCTCTTCTTTTTTAACTTATTATCTCCTCTGTTACTCAGACTGATGGCTGTATTTTCATTTGCATTCATTTTATCTAATTCAGTTGCATTGAAAGGTAATGTTGACGGTGTATTGCCTTTGATTAATACTTAAGAAGAATCATTTGTTCAAGTCAAATTGAATTCTGAAAAAAATAAAGCCCAGTGCTGCATATTGTCAGCATTTTGTTCATCAGTTACCTCTGTTTCTGACATCTGGTGATTATCTAGTTTTTTGCTATCTTTTTTTTTTGGTTATCCAAACCTGATTTTTGTTTTTAAGTTTAGAAAAAATATATTGTCTTCTCCTTCCTTTTTCTATTCTTTGATGTACTATTTATATTCTTATTGATTACTTCTCTTACAAAGTCCTTAGACTATTTTGCATTATGTACCACACATGGAACTGATAATTCCAAATACTCCATCCAACATCTTAAAAATTAACTGTTGTTTGAATTTCAGTACCACTTCTGCAGTCACAGTATGTAGAAATATCATTAATTTTAATATCAACTATCTTACACAACTCACTTAATTTAATGTAGCTTATAGATTCATTGTGTATTCCTGCATCCTTCCTAACATACAATTTGAATCTAGTACATTCAGTCAAGTACTCATACTTCAGCAAATTTGCAACACATATTTGTGTAGTATTTCCATCATGTAATACAACTTATTGTGATGTATTTCCTCTAAGCTATTTGCTCAAAAGAAAATTACCTAAATAGCTGTTACAGTACCCAAATTAGAGAAGAAGCATCATAAGATTAATAACTACTTTAAAATTGTAAATAACTATGAATTAACGTACATATTCCTATCTAAAGTGTCCTTGACAACCTCACTCTACACTCCACATTCACACAGTCACAGACCTACAAAGATGCGCAAAGGGTGTCTTTGCAACAGTGAGAAGTGAGTCCGCTCAAGTCGGACACTTTAAGTCTATTCCACTTGGCTGCAGAAGCAGCTATGTATCCACAGGACCACCAAGACGGGAAACCAAAAGAAAATAAAACAAACTATATAGGTGTTCCACTTCATCTTTAAAAAAAGGGGGAGGGCACCCAAAGTAAATAAAACATATAACTGTTGCTGCCTTAACAGATGCTAAATTCATGACAAGCAGTGGATGTGGTGGCTTCAGGGAGATTATTTGTGTTGTTAATACTAAGTATTGCAAAGAATTCCATCACTAGAAGCTGTGAATTTGCCATCCCACAAACCTTAGAATATCAGACTTTAGTAGAATGATCTGTTAACACTAGATCAGGGTGTTGAGGATAATGTACTTTAATACAGTGGGCACCATACTTTAAACTTAGGAAATAGCTAAGATCAGAATCTTTTCACAAAAGCAATGCATATCTTTGACATATTAATCTAAGTTCATTAATGAAGTACATTACATGTGAGCTTCCCCAGAACCAAGACTCAACAATCCCTTCCACCTCAAACAACTAATCAATTTTCATTTGACTTTGTTTTGTTGGTTGATGTGTCATCTGTGTAGCATTGTTTGTACTGTACTATGCTGTGTTTTAATTATTGTACATGTAAACCTCAAAATGCACTCACTCGAGGCACTCCTTAAAATGGAGAACATCGACATCTGTGCAGTGGCAGAGACCACCAGATAGATTGGCTTCCTTTTTTTGGAGGTTAGCATTTTGGTTCTGTTAGGGATTGCATGATCCATGCACTAGTGTAAATGCTTATAAAGTGCATTTGTGTAGAGAGCACCCCTGCATTACCAAGTTATAATTCATACCACACCTTTCGGCCACCTAACCTGGACTGAAACACTAAAGGCGGAGGCATGTCCATATTCATAAATGATATCCACACCTCCAGGCAAGTTGCTCAGCATAATGCATCCGAGATTATCCAAGTGCAACTAACTCTGGGCAAGACCGCAATCCAAATTGTAGCTTGCTACAGATCCCCCACCATTCTCACTCCTCATTTCTTGATACACTGGAAAATATTAGGCTACAACCTAACACCCTAATAATTGGTGATTTCAACTACCCCACCATTAACTGGGAAAACTACTCATGTACCAGCAGTTTTGCACAATGTTTTCTGGGATTCATAAATTCTAACAGAATCAAGATGATATCCTCCAAAAAAAGGAAGCCAATCTATCTGGTGGTCCCCTGCCATAAACAAACTCTACAACAGAAGAAAGAAACTGTTGCAAAAAAAGAGTAAAATCCCATGATTGGAGGAACTCCCTGGTCAGCCTCAGTAAGAAGCTGAGATCCCTCATAAAGTCCTCCAAAGCTAGTTATGAAAATAAAATCGCCACTGATTCTAAAGACAACCACAAAGCATAATCTATGTCAAGAATCTCAGTAGCAACACTCAGATCTGCTCTGAGTTACAGCACAATGGCACTAAATATACAGAACCAACTGATATTGCCAACATCCTAGCAGATAGGTTCAGTGCTAACTTTACCCCTCCTCTCACCCCTAAAGGGACCATCTCTATACTGGAAGAATGCAAAGCTCCTGTAATCACGGCTGCACAGGTAAAAACCACACTCTCCAAAGCCAAGAACACAGCATCTATGGGACCTGACAACATCCCAGGCTGCATTCTACATGAACTACATAATGAACTGGCACCCCACCTAAGTGCCATGTTCAATCTTAGCCTTATCTCAGGCTTTGTACCCATGGAATGGCGCACAGCAATGGTCATCCCACTCCACAACACCAAGGACCCTGGGAACTACCACCCCATTAGCCTGATGAGCCTGGTCTGCAAGGCAATGGAATGTATCATCATGGAACTTATAAACAATGACAATGGTAATCTCCAAACTCTGGATCCCACCCAGTTCAGGTTTGCAAAAGGCAGATTATGTCTCCTAAAAACAAACTAATAAAAATGATACCAAAACCACCAAATGACAGGCTAAGGAGCAAAACCAACGAAATAAAATAAAAACGTTTATTAATTTAAGATGAAGCACTTTTCATCGCCGACATTGAGGCAACTTCTTCAGATAACAAATTGTTACAAAACCACCATTTTATAACCTAATCAAATCATGTGATAAAAACATTATATCAATGCTACAAAAAGTAGTACCCACTAAATTTGTAAATATGTAAATATATCTCATTAAAACATAAACCTATAAGACACACAACTACCTAAAATAACAATAACAAACTGCTTTTACAAAATTTGCCAAGCAGATCTGTATAACTCATCGTCATCTTTTTAAGCGACCATATGTAAAATTGCAGAGAGTTATAAATTTGTAATAACATCTAATATCTATTACTTAACTATACTAATAAAGCTATTAAATGTAAAGAATGTCCATAAATAATTGTTAGAAATATGTTTCATTATACAATTTAAACTACTATTAAACTTATAATGCATAAACTTTTCTAACAAACATAATTAATATTATAAACTTATGTATAAATAAATACATAACAAATACATATTATATATAAAAGCCTATTTATTACAGCTCCTAAGTTTAAGAAGACATGCTATATTACAATGTTCGTTCAACCCTTGTTCAATAAAAGCGTTAGTTCTAATTTGCCATGACAGTTCACATTCTTCCAACAGCAAATTAATTGGACCCCCTCTAATATCATGTTGTATTTGGTCAATTATCCTAAACTTGAAGCTATGACCTACATGTGACATAGTATGCTTTGCTAATGCATTTTCTATTTTACTAGTATTAATTGCATAGGTATGTTCATATATCCTGTCACTGAAACGTCATTCCGTTTTACCTATGTAAAATGCTTTACAAAGTGTACAGGAAGCTAAATAGACAACTAGTTTAGAATTACAATTCACCTTAAATTTTGTATATAATGTTTGTCATTAATGGTGAATTTGATACCTGTAGCTACAAATTTACACGTTTCAACAACCACAAGTAAACGTTCCCACCTTTTTATTGAAATCTTTATATTTGTGTGATTCAAGAATATTTTTCAAATTTTTACCTCTCCAAATAATAATTTTAGGGTAATCAATGAATTTTGTAAATAAACTTGTATCATGTTTTAAAATTTTCCAATTTTTATATAAAATATATCTTATAATGGTACTTTCTGAGTTGAACGTAGTAATAAAACTACAGTCAAAACTCTTGTTTCTATCATTGTTTGTTGTTTCAATATATCGTACTTCTGTTTCAGTTTCTAAATCAATAACATTGTCTAAGAAAGAACTAAGAATTGAACTTGTGTTAGATATTAATTGGCCTGTATTAAGAATTGGTATAATAAGGCCATTTTCTCTTTTGTTCCTAACTTCGCTAGATAATGTTCTGATTAAATCTAATGGGTAACCCCTCTGTTGGAACATAGTCTCTAAAAAGTTACACTCTGTATCAAAGTCACTGAACAAAGAAACCATTCTGGCGGCTCTAATCATTTGACCTACAAAGGTGGTGGTGCAGGCCTCTGTCAAGACCCGTACGGTGTCCAACATGCCGTCTAGTCCCTCAGCTTCTGCACAGGCATTGGCCTTCAGTTCGTTGGTTGAGTCCAGAGTCGCTCAGTAGACCTCGGCTTCCAACTAGCAATCTTTTACCAGTGATATCCTTTGTGGCATCAGTCTGCATTGGCTCTTCCCTACAAAGAGACTGGCATCAGGATTGTGGATGTACCTAGGCCCAAGGCCAAAACTACCTCTAAGAAGGTTCTACCTCAGGTCCTATGCCTAGGCCTACTGGCTCCCATGCATTAGGATATCAGCAAGACCTGGTCAGGTTAGCTGCAGACCTTATTTCCTTAGTCAGAGGTATGAAACCCCCTTTAGAGCCTTCCCAAGGGAAAAGGAAGAGGGGATCCTACTCCCTGAAGATTTATCTGAACCTCCTGATTCAGATGAGGATTCTGACCAGGAGGAGTCTGTCTTTAAGGGGGTGCCCTTCCTTCCTTCTTTTGAAGATTCAGATTCTGAAAAGAATCTGCCTTCATCTTCACGTCCTGAAGACATCAGTTTTGGGGAAACACTCCTTGCCATGAGGGAACATTTCCATTGGGAGGTACAGGAATAGCCACAATTGAAAAACAGGGTTATGGAGTTCCTTGACCTCCTGGAACACAAATCTTTGGCTATTCCTCCTGTATTGCAGGTAGTAGAGGATGTTTTTCTGGACTCTTCCCTGAATCCAGACTCTCTACCTCCACCCCCTCAAAAACCAGGTAGGTTTTTACAGGGTGCTGGACTCGCTTAAATACTTCTTCAAAAACCCCTCTACTGATCCCGAGGTTGTCACTCCAGGTCCTACGGGAGCAAGAGCCAGCTCTTCAAGAAACTTTTTACCCGATAACAAAGAAAGCAGGGCACTTGATAGGTTTGGTAAAAAAGTCTACATTTCAGCTACCCTAACCATGAGGGCCCTTAACTACCAGTTTCATATGATAAAATACCAGCAAAGTATTTTAGATAAAATGAAGCAAAAGATATCCTACTGGAGGACAAGAACATCTCCAAGGAATTGTTGGACCTTTGCCGTTCCAGCTGCCAGGTAGCTAGACACTCATTACACTGCAGCTGCGATACTATGGAGGCCTCTAGCCAAGCTGCTGTATCTGGTTCTGTCATTAGAAGGCATGCTTGGCTTAGAGAACAAACCCTACAGACCATATCATATCCAAACTTCTAGATGCACCCCTGGATAAGGAATTATTTGGTCCAAAAGCTGAGGCTGTGCTCAAAAAGATTGAAGATGAAGCGAAATCTGTACAAATTGTCAAGGACTTCTTCCAAGTTCAGCCTCCTATGTTTAGTAGGAATTTTCTTACTAAATACTGGTCCTTTCCCTCTCAGTCCAAAAGCAGCCAAAGGAAACCGTGGAAGGGAAAGGCCTCAAAGGAAGCATCAGTCGCAAAGGTCCAGGCAGTGATCCTCAGAAACCCCCATTCAGGGGAGTTCTAGGCTGCAGAGCCCTGGCAGAGAGCAGCAGTGACCCTTCCATTCCCCTGCCTGACCCCCCCCCCCACCCTCTCCAAGAAAGATAGGAGAAGGACCAGGAGAAAGGCTATTCAAAGAAAATTGCTCCCTTATTACTTTAGACAAGTGGGCTCTGAAAGTTATCTCAGATGGTTACAGGCTGACTTTCAAAGAGCCATTAAGATACTCGGGTTACCTGGATATTCCACAAAATTAAAGAACAGAGGCCCTTTCTCATATTCACAACCTGAGCTCGCACTGCTCAGTGGAACCATTACCATGCATTAGGATATCAGCAAGACCTGGTCAGGTTAGCTGCAGACCTTATTTCCTTAGTCAGAGGACCAAATAGGGAACGGGGAGTCTGTTCTAGGCTATTCCTGGTTCCCAGAAAAGAAGACTTTTGGTGCCCTATTCTAGACCTGTTCTCCCTCAATTAGTCTCTTCTGGTATTAAAATTCAGAATGTTGACTCTTCAAAAACTTCTTCCCATGATAGCCCCTGAGGCCTTAATGGTCACCTTAGACCTAAAAGATGCTTACTTGCACATTCTTATACAGGAATCTTGCAGATGTTTTTTTTTTGTTTGTTTGTTTCAGAGCAGGTAGCAGTCACTTTCAGTTCTGTGCACTGCCCTTTGGCTTGTCTACTGCTCTCAGGGTCTTCGCAAAGTGTTTAGCTCCTCTCATTGCCTACTGCAGAACAAGAAAGATCCAAATTTACCCATATTTAGATGACTGCTTCATTAATGCCATGAGTCGGTCAAAGCTCCTCAAGGATCTGACCTTCACTGAGGACCTCCTCACCTCCTTGGTGTTCACCATAAATCTTCACAAATCCACCACGGACCCATCCACTAGGATAGTTTTCCTGGGGGCTTTTCTGGATTCCTCCCTTCAAAAGGCCTTCCTCCTTCCAAAAAAGATCTGCTTCCTGACTTAATACTTCCAAAACATTATGCAGAGATAATGCCTCTCAGTCCAGGAATTCCTCAGACCATTAGGCTGCATGGCATCTTGTATCCTTATGATCCCTCTGGCCAAGCTTCACATGTGGAAGCTCCAGTGGTACCTCAAGAATCTGTGGTTCCAGTGCTCACTGTCCCTGACAGAAATTCAGCTGATCACTTGCCTCAAGGAGGAATTTGCATGGTGGACATGGGCATGTGCCCAGAACCTGGATCTGCCCTCAGGCTCACCCCTCAGGGCCAAACCTTAACCACAGATGCTTCAGAAAAAGCATGGGGGGTTCATTTCCAACACCTTCAATCCCAAGGCAGATGGGAAAATTAGTTCAGACACAAGCACATAAATTGGAAAGAACTGATGGCAGTTCAAAAGAGCCTAGCAGCTTTCAAAGAACAGGGGAAACCAGGGGGTCCTACTAGCCAAAACAGACAGCAACACAATGATGTGGTACATAAACAGGGAGGCACTCACTCTTACCCTCTTTGTTGACTATCTATGCAGGTCTGAGAGACAGCTCACTGTCTGGGGTTGCACATCATGGCACAGTACCTCCCAGGGATTCAAAACACTCTAGCAGATCATCTCAGCAGGAACTTGATGGACTCCCATGAGTGGCACCTGCATCGGAAATTTCTTAGCGTAGTCCAGAAATGGAGATCCAAACAGACAGACCTCTTTGTCACCAAAGAAAATGCTCAATTGAAAAGATTCTGTTCCAGGAGCAAACTACCCACAGCCTGGAGGACAGATACTTTCTCCTTCCTTTGGAGCCACCTTTTCTTTTATGTGTTTCCTCCCCTGCCTCTTCTTCCATGGTTCCTCCTAAAAATCATGGAAGGATGCCCAAGGGTCATTTGGATAGCTGGTATCCTCTGCTACTAAGTTTATCCAACAAAAATCCATGACAGTTACCTCAGAGAGTGCACGTTCTGACTCATGACAAGGGGAGGTTTATGCATCCCAACTTATAGACTCTGAAACTCTCAGCCTGGATAATTTCCCAACATTCTTCTTTGAGCGTACCATAAGCAGACAAGTTCAAAACATTCTCAGGGAGGCTAAAAGGCCTAGTACTAAGAAATCATACTCAGCCAATTGGAAAAAATCTCCATTTGGTGTCAGCAGCAAGCCCTCAATCCTTACTTGGACAATATCTCTGCCATTTTAGATTACCTGGCTGCCCTGCTTGACAGAGGCCTATCCTTTTCTTCCATCAAAAGTCACACCTCTGCCATTTCAGCCCATATCCCTAGTCTTCCTCCTATCTTTTCTCACCCCCTGATGAAACATTTCCTTAGGGGAGTGATTCACATCAGACCTCCCAGGAGACAACCCACACATCCATGCAAACTCAATTTTTTGCTGGAAAAACTGACACTACCCCCTTTGAAATGTCAGCTTCTGCTGAATTTAAATTCTTAACTTGGAAGACTGCCCTTTTACTGGCTATCACTTCAGCTTGGAGGGTCTCTGAGCTGTAAGCTGCCATGGCAGTGCAACCATTTGTCATATTCCACTCAGAGTATCATCCAGTACTAACCCATCCTTTATGCCCAAGGTGGTCAAGGACACATCCTTGAATCAAGCTATACCCTTGCCCAGCTTCTTCCCCAAGCCTCACAACCAGGGAGAGAATCCTTCACTCCTTGGATGTGCACAGACAGCTCTGCTACTATTTTGACAGAACTAAATCTTTCAGAAAGTCAGACCAACTCTCTGTGTCCTTTGTCACTGGCACTGAAGATAAACCAGTTTTCAAACAGATGATCTCCAGTTGGATCTCTCACTCCATTTCCTTTTGTTACAACCATCATGGTAAAAAGCCACCCAAAGCTGTCAGGACTCATTCTACTAAGGCACTGCTACCTCTGCTTCCTTCCTGAAAGGAGTACATGCCAGAGATGTTTTGGAATTTGCTCCCTGGTCATTTGTGCATAACCTTACCAAACACTACCACTTGTCAGCCTTTTCTAGGTCTAGAGCAGGATTTGCCACTGCCATCCTGCAGGGCATCCTCTCTTTCCCATGATCTTCCTTCCACCCCATCTAGGCTTTGGGAATCCTCCCACAAGTCAGGACTGGAAAAGTGAATCACGAAGAACATAGTACAGTTGTGTACACATCATAAATGTTGATGTTTGATTGTGTTCACTGATGCAGTCTTCTTTCTCCTCCCTCCTTCACCCTTTGCCTACAGTAGTAGTCTGCTTCTATCTTCTTTACTAATCAGGGACCCCCTGGTTGTTTCCCCCCTGCAAGACCCTTTTTCTATCTTTGACCCTTGCTTATGGTTTATTCTGGGGGCTCCTACCTTCTAGGGGGCAATAAAAAAACACTGAAGTCATGGCATTGACTGGCTCCCTTTATACCCAAACATACTGACATTGGGATAGGACATCCACCAGCCTTGGGAGGAGGGAGATTTTTACTCTGGTAGTCGGGCCGGCCAAGGGCTTACACATCAGGAAATCCCACAAGTCAGGACTGCAACAGTGAATACACTCAAATGTCTGCATTTATGGTAACTGTGTACAACTGTATTTTCATTTGTACTTGTAATCTGATTAATGCTAATCTTTGAAAATTGTGTGGGTGTGTTTCTGTGCACTGTTTTCAAGATACTAGTAGGCTAGGGTAGATGTGTACTTCAGAGGTAGGGCAGGTTTTGGCACATCTTTTCTTCATTATATCATGTCACTTGCTTTGTATGTAATTATTATGTTTATGACTATACCCAGATCTTATGATTTACATTACAGTGACCCTCCTTGTAGAAGAAAATGCATTTAAGTAAGGATACTTACTGTAAGAGTAGGAGATGAGTAGTTATCACTGTAGCAGTAATGCTACACTTCACCACGTTAATAAAATCTGTAGCTAGTTTCATACTATATTTTACTGCTTCACAGCAAAAGTATTTTCCTGTTATTGTTATAGTAAGTCCCTTTAAGACCCTTATAGGGCTGGAAGAACTGAAGAAAACTTCTGGTAATGTTGACGGAAGATTGGAGCATTATGGACTAACCAAGTTATGAAGGAATACTTGCATGAGACCAGTGTCTCTGATAAAAATGTAACCCTTACCTCAATAACCTCAATCACTGTCCATTATCACTTGCACACCCATTCACAGTATGGATATCTCTGATAAAAATGTAACCCTCACCTCAGCACCACCATCTCCACCCATCGTCACTTGTGAGCACACGCTCACATGGCTGTTTTCTTGGGGGATACTGATTTGTTATTAATTTTGTACTCTGGAATTAAACGGAGAGACCTTTTTTTTCCTATTAATAGATTTTAATTATGATGGTGCATCTAAGTTGTTGGCCCAACAGGCTGGATGGCTTTTTCTGATTTTTATTGAGGGAAGTCAGTGATTCTTTTCCTTCTCATCCACAAGATTCACAACACATTGCTGTCAGCTTCCAGTTCTAGTTAAGTGGTATTGACTGAGGCGTCATTCTTTACAGCTTTATACCAAGTTGTCAGAATTATATTATTCAGTAGATATTTACTATGTCATATGTTTTGTTTTCTGTAAATAGCAGTTGGAAAGTTTTTTTTATTTGATCCTTATTGCCTCTTACATACATTCTCCTTTGTTTTGTGGATATGCTTAAGACATTGCATTTTTTAGATCTAATGCTGCTTCATGTTGTTGAGAGCAGCTGGATTAGGCCAGCCTTAGCCTGATAAAGTGCCATTTAAACTAAGAAACACTAATAAATTCCTTTTGATTCTGATGGTTGCTACTTTAGTCACGGTTTGTACAGCACTGGAAGTCCTTTCCATTTTGCATCCAGTTATTGTTCTCCTTGTGGGTGAGGTAGGAGACTAGCCTTGTTTTGCAGAAAGCCACATTTCCAGAGTTATTCTTTCACAGGTCATTTCTTCATACTGATACAGTTTTGGATGGACTACCCAACTTTTAGTTGAAGCGTAAGAGGAGGAAATAGAAACCAGGAGCTGTTTAGGGATCTGTCTTCCAGCTCTAGCAAGGATAGAGCCTCCTATTGACTTAATTTGTTCATTCAGTATAGTTGCCTTGGTTAAATGACAGAATCTCAAAGTTACTGAACAGCTGCAAAAGCATTTCTACTCTTGCCATGCTTAAGGGAATACTAGAAAGGGGATACAAAGCAAGATTTTTTGTCCGTATCAGTTCCAAAAAAGTAATAATAATAAAAATCCTAGGACTACCAAAATACTTTGGTTCAAAACAAAACCCATTTTGAAAATGTTAAGAAGTGGAACCATGGTGGGAATTCTCTGTCATTTCAATATGCTGGGTTATTAAATGAGATTATTCTGTTTCCTAAAATAGAAAAAAACAACGGAGGTTGATTTTGGAATTCTGCAACCTCGAGTAACTATAAAAAGTGCAGAAATGTAGATAAGTATCTCCTTGTACAGGCATTCTAACGATTCCACAGGAACCTGTGATGATGGTATGATTATTGAAAGAGAGGTATGGTTTATGTTTCACTTTAGAAAACTCACATGAGTTTTCTCTTATTTCGGCTGGGTCACCTTAGAATATATCTCTCTTTAAAATGTAATTATTGGGACAGCTGGGACAGTAATCTCCACTTTGTCATGATTTAGTTGTAAATTGGTTTATCATTGATTCATAGTGACTGCTGTGTAATTTATCAATGTATGTTTTGTTTTTTATATATGCGTGAGATACTGTCAAAGGTTTTTTTGTTTTGTAACCTATCCATGCCAATTTTTAGTTCCTCTCCTTTTTACAGTTGTTATTTATGGCTCTGTTAAAAAAGTAATCCTTTGTTCCATATTATTTTCTTTTATCACATTTTTGTTCACTTTGTGTAACTGAATTTTTATCTAAATGACCATAAACTCTTGTCTCCATCAATTCTGGTATATAATGTATATGTTGTTAGGAAGTAAGTTATTGGTCTATAGTTCTTAGGATGTCTCACAAGTTTGATTTTAAGGAGTTGAGAAGGAGTTTATATTTTCCTCTTGTTAACCAGGCTGGTGTCACTTTGTGATTTTATGCAAGTATTTTTTTTACAAGGGTGAAGCACTGTTCAAAGATGTTAATACCTTTAGTGGAGTTGAGTATAGCAGCTAGACTTGGGATTTTCTGTTTAGAGGCATTTGTTTTTTTTTTTTTTTTGTCTTCTACTTTATTTCCTTTTCATCGGTTGTTGCGTCTTTTCATTTCATATCATCTGTGTTAGCACTCCATGCTGTCTCTTTACTTCTTATATCCGTTCAGCATCTTTGCTGTGTTCCACAAAATCTTCATGAGAGATTTTAAAAATGTATTTATTTCTTTTTTTTGGCAGTGCTGCTATTGATGTTCATCATTAGATCACTGCTGCAGTAGCCTAAAGCTATATGGGGCATATCCCACCAAGAATCAATGTCTATCCAGTAAACTTTTGAGTGCCTTCCACACACACCGTACATCTGTGAGAGCATGAGGGCATACTAGTATAAAAGGAAATGTACAGACATCAGAATCCAGAATTTTTTTATTTTGCCATTGAAGTGTTCAGTCAAATGCTTGTCTACACTACAAATTCATTTTCAGAGGTTGGCTTGTACATCAGCTTTTTGGACAGATAAGTACCCTTTTGGGGACCTTCCACTAATTTTTGAGTAAAAGTTATGGTAAATTCTTTGTCTAGAGAATAGGAAAATGCCCATGCAGTAGACAAATTCCATACAAGGATTCCCACACAGGGTGTTTCTTTTTTTGTTTGAGGAATCGCACAATGTCTGTCTGTGTGAGATTTGTCTTTTATTTACTCCTAATAATACTCACAGTCAGCTTAACAACCTTATCATGCTTCTGTAAAGCAAACATCTGAAAGCCTTCAATTTGTCCAACATGGCTACCTTCATCAAATGCCCCCCTTTCGGGCAGATAAAAAGAAAATAACCACTAAAATGGATCCTGAAGCTACCCTCCCTGTGGCCTCTTCTGGTTGGAGACTCAAACTACCATGACCATAATAGTCAGTTCAGCATTCCCGACCCCTCTGGTGTTCCTCCACAGGGCACCACTAAGGATCAAGAACCAGACAGTTACCTCAAAGACCAGACATCAGACAACTGCCTAGAAAGTAGAACATTATTTTCTTTTGTCTGAAGAGTCAGATGCAGTCCTCAGATGTTAGTGCAGGGAGAGGTCTGGATGTCCGATACCTCTAAAACAATTAAGTTAGGTAATTCAAGGCAAAATAAAAGCACATTTCTCCACATTCCAGTCCATCTAATGGAAATGTGTTAAAGGATGAATGGTATAGTTTTACCAAAGGGCTTTTCAGAGTTTTTCAGTCTCTTTGATCCTCTTGTCCAGTTGCCTGTCATTTAAGAGAAAAAAGTCCTTCTCATCTGAGTAGAAGTCCCTTTCCGAGTTAGAAGAGTAAGGACTTGATTGTGCACCTTAGGTCTCTTCTGCTGTCCAGTTTGAGTAAGAATCAAAAGGAAGTGTCTGTTCTTACTCTCCAGTTGAGGAAATTTTCTTTTCAGACAGTAACTCTAAAATGAAAGACCTTTTTAATGGTAAGGAAAAGTATTTCATAAACTTAAAAGTAGTATTATGACCTCCTTCATGTAAGTTCTCCAAAACCCCTTGTATTTCCACCTGTTATCTGATGCTTGGAGGATACTTTCAATTCTGCATGTTCTTCCCCTGATATTCAACCTTCTGCACCTAAAAAGCTTGGTAGGCTGTTTAAGGTGCTCGAGTTACACAAATTCCTTTTCCAAAACCCTCTGGCAGACCCTTTGAATAAGGACCACAGCCTCTTCCAGTCCCATACCCAGTGGCAAAGATAGAAGAACATTTGATAAATATGGAAAGAAAATTTATACCTTGTCACCCCTAGCCTCAAGAGCTGTAAATTGCCAAGCCCATATGACAAAGTTCATTCTTGACACATTCTTCGACACAAATCAGATAATTTCTAATTTATCTGTTTCAGAGGCCAAATCCTGTCTGACTAACATGTTGTCTTTATCTCAGGTCACAAAACATACCCTAAAGTGCTCTTGTGATGCAGCTGATACAATGTCTAAACCTGCAACCATAGGATGCTTAATGCATAAATATGTCTGGCTCAGGATAGAGTGTACCTAAGTTAAATGGCAAATCCTCAATGTTCCATTAGATAATGAAGCCCTTTTTGTAGCTCATCTGCTGAAGTCTTAAATGCTTTGTTGAAAAGGATGATCTAATTCAGGGAATGAAACAATGCTTTCAATCACCACTTCGGAAGTATAGCAGACGTTATCCCTGTACCCCTGGGCCTCTTTTCAGGAAATATTTTTAACTAGGACAACAGAAGTCATGACATCAACAGTAAAAATGGAATGAGCAAAGAGATACTAAAAAAAAGGCAGTGGTCTCCAGGCATATGCTCAGCCAAGCAAAAGTGCATGATTATGTGAACATTTCTTACTCCCCCACCAAGGCCATCCTTGCAAAATTACAGAAAATGCATCTCTTTCTCTGTTAAATGAAAGCAAATAACAGATGTTTGGGTACTAGAAATAATCCAGTATAGCTGTAAATGACAGTAGGATACCTTTCCTCCAAAATCAGGAATCATTCTTTGTCCAGAAAATCAAACATACTTGTTTTCTCCCATTCTTTCAGAAATGCTAACACAGGGAGTGATAGAACTCATTCCCAGATCCAAGCATGGAAAGGTATTTTGCTCCAATATTTTTTCTAGTAGAAAGAAGGTACCTGGAGACCAGTGTTAGACCTTTCAGTTCTAAACTTGTTTCCTAACACCCAAGCAAGCTGATATGTCAGCCACCAAGGGGCAGGGAGTTACCCATACTAGAAAAGCCTCATCTGGCTATCTAAATGATGACTTTTCATGAGCAGGTCTTGCCTCATGAATGGGAGCAAATGGGCCTAATTGGCTGTGAGGGGGGATGATGGTCAGTTGCCACCCCCCCCCCCAAAAAAAAACATTCTTGTGTGTAGTCTGTGAAATCTTGCCTTGTAAACTGACAGGTTTGAGTGTGGTTTTCTTTTTACTTTTTATTTGATTTGAAATTAACAAACAAAAAAGATTCAAACATTTAATAGGATCCAAAAGAGCAACTATTTACAATGTCCATAAAAAGAGATTTATATATACTAAACCATTAATATTTTTCTAGTAAATCACTTAAGTTTTTGCCAAAATATGGGTTGGGGTGACATTTAGAGTTCTCATTTTCGAAGTTAACAATTCTTTTTTACATACAGATTTACCAATACTCAAACTGTGAGCTATAAGGAATTTTAGACCTGGAATTGTGAAACAACTACTTTAACTTTGTCTCAGAATTAAGCTATAGTATCCTAAATGTGACATTTCCTTGAGACTGTATCTTGAGTCTGCCAGCTTCTCTCTGTTCTCCTTCTTGTGATCTCACAGTTGCCACTACCAGGGGTGCAGTGCTTCCACTTTCAAACTCAGCCTCAGGTGTTTGAAGTTAGGATATTTCAAGCTCTGGGACTGTGACTGAGTTGTGTTGCCTTGGTTTGTTTGATAACTTATTTTGTGTGCTACTGTTGAAACCCTACTTCATGAGCCATCCCTTTGTTATCTGTAGTGATCTCTAGTGGTTTATCTATTTTTAAAGGCTGATTTCAACCCCTAATATGGATTAAGTGGCAGTGCAACTGCAAGTACAAGTGTCATTGCTTTTAATTGTTGGGGGTTCCTAATTTTATCTATTTATTCATTCATTCATTCGTTAAGTAGACTTGCTCAAAGGACCATTTTCAACTGTGACCTTAGTACAAGAAAGAGAAGTGCAAAAAACAGTCAAGACAGTCAAAAGCAGGCATCAGATGCAGTTGATGTCAGCTGAAATCTAAAAAGTAGCAAGGCAACAGAGTATACATACAATTTACATGTGAGACAAGGATTAACGTAATGGTATACAGTCAGCTCACACATAAGAGTTCTAGAAGAACAGACCTAGGGATGCTAGAGATTTGCACAGTTCATTTAGTGACAGATGCAGATTAGCCATTATTAGATTAACACAAGAGGAAGATAGTACATGCTCTGACCATAGAAAATTCCCAGAGGCTGGGTACACAGGTTATTTTTGATTCTGGAGAGCAGAGAATTCATTTTGGTTGGGGACATTTTGAATAAGACTTTCTCACTAAAAGAGAGAGAGAGATTACTGAAGCTTGGTGAGGGACAGAGCTCCTTGAGACCTTGGGTAGTAACACAGTATAGTGGGAGAGTAGCTGCCTGGCAAGTGGGAAACATACTAAGAAGAGATGCTTGTAAATCAGGGATAAAAGAGGAGTTTGACCCTCTGTGGGATAGAAATGTAGATAATTCATAAGAAATGTGCATTGATGGTTTCTAGGGTCTGCTTTAAGCATAAGTCTGCAAATTTTGTTTAAGGTCAGCTGTAGGATTCTGGTATTTTGAGAAGTACCAGATGCTGGAAGGAGCAGGGCATGCTCAAGCTTTTTTACTAAGATGTTAATGCAAAAGCAGAATTGTAGAAATGGATTAATGACAGTTCAGAGGTACTTGTAAGAGTGAATGTAAGTGATAAGAAACCTAAGGGGATCAGATAGTTTGAGGAGAGGCAAAGGGATCGTCATTGAAGTATACCAAAGAGCACAGAATTAGATTTAATGTTGATAAGAGTTTCTTGGCAGCAAACCAGGAAAATAGAGTAAGACCAGTATGTTAGGATCTGTAGAGCATTTTATCCTACTTGCAAAAGGTAAAGACCATCTGCATAAAGAATCATCTGTAGTCTGGACATGTCAAAAGGGAGATACTTGGTAAATATAGAAGAGCAGAGGAGCAAATGTAGAATTTCCAGGAACACCTTAAATAGAGAATGCAGATATAGTGAAAGACTTGCCAAAATATAGTTCGATTCTCATTTTGAAAAAAAAAAAAAAAAAACAGCAAACAAATTGAAGAGGTCAGCATCAGTGCCAGAAGCGGTCAGCCTGAAAAGGAGTAGAAGATGTTCAGCTGAATCAAAATCATGCCTATGGACTGCAGCAAATGCCTTCAATAAGTAGGCCTCTGTGCATATTCCTGAAGATGCTATTTGTAGTTTGGAAGATGCATATGATAGCACTGAAGCCTGGTCTGAAACTATGCTGTGCACGTGATAAGGCCTCATTCCTTGAAGTGCAAATATGTCTTCAAAGTTTATTAGCTTTTGGTGAGAGATCTACTGTCAGCTGAAGTCTTCTTAGCTTTGAATAGATACTGAATTTGGGAAGAGCAGTGATGACTGTAGATTTCCAAGCAGTAGGCATCTGAATTTGGGAAGACCAGTGATGACTGTAGATTTCCAAGCAGTAGGCATAATAAACAGATAAACTGAAGACATATGAGGGAGTATTGGCAGTATGTTCTGTTTATTTTATTAACTATTTTTAGTTTGTTTTTTTATGGGGAGAAATTCCATCTGTGTTAAGTAGCCCTTTTCAAATGAAACTCTGGGAGAAAAACTCCACTAGCAGCAGAGTCCATGTCATCACAAAAATGCAGCAGTTTACAATGCACAGCTATATATATATATATATATATATATATATGAAGAACATTTTGTAAGTTAAGATGTACAGGAATATGAGCTATTATTAGTATAGTGTCATACTGTTGGCATGTAGTTGTGTGACCATACTGTTTTCAGTGCCATTTCTTTGTGTAAGAAAGGAGTTTGAATGTACTGGATCATAGTGATGATGCACTAGATTTAGTAGATGCTGTTTCTCTGTAGATATGTGGGCTTTTTCTGTAACACATGAGAGAGCTTTTTATAATTACAAAGTTTATTGTAACCGTGATGTGAGAAAACTTACCATGCCTTTTTTTTTTGATTTTCTGGAACAACAAAAATCCTTAAGTTGTTCCCTCTCTCCCTGTTCTCACTTTTCCGTTTTATGCCAGCCCTGTGGCATAGAGCCCTAGCTGTATCATTTCACAGGGAACCCAACATCAAGTAGCAGATTAGATGTCTGTAGGAGGTGCCAAAAGAGGATCGGAATGAGAGTCTATTGCCAGCTTGCCCATCCTAGAGAGGTGGTTCTGGCTCTTTACTTTGGTGACACCTAGCAGAAGTACTACATATTCATCCCATAGAGCTTGAGCCTAGCAAGCCTTGTATCACAAAATAAGCTAAGGGGAATTCAGATTGCTTCCCATCAGAGGGCAGCTGTAGTAGAGCCTGGAAAAGTCATAGTACAGAGATGGTAGTGCTCCACCAGGAGAAGATGGTAGGTCACCTATAGGGCCAGCAAGCTGGCCCTCCCCCTACCATTCATCTGTTTCCATAGAGCAGATGAGCTGATTAGAAATCCTGGTCATGAAAAAAAAATGGGCCATAGAATTTTCACCTCACCTAGGGATTCCCAGCTCCCACTACTGTAAAAAGACTGGGTAGTGAAGCCTTCAAGCAGGTTGGGTCTTGAGGGGGGAGGTGATTTAAAAAAAACTTTCATTTTATTTTGTCAACCATGAATTTTGTTTCAGTAAAAACTTAGATACTAGTTGCTCCCCCAACCCATCATCATCACACCTGTATACCCCCCCCCCCCCAAGAAACAACAGCCTTACATCTGAAAATCTGCTTAGCTGGGCCTACTACATACAGTCAGGAAATATTAATCCTTGTTGACTTTAATCTTAACTGGTCTACATGTACCTCCACTAATCCAACAAATTATATCAACCTCTTTGGTTTCACCCAACCTATCTCTACACCTCCAAGAACTGATAAACACAATAATAAACATTCCATACTTGAATGGATTTTCTCCAATCGCCCAATCCTATGTTCACAGTTTGGCTGCCTCCCACCTATCTAATTAGGCAGAAAACACACTCAGCCAAAATCGCTATCTATAAGCATATCCGTACTAAAAAAACACTTTTCCATAGCAACCTTTAATTCCCTTTTAAAACATCCCAACTGGTCCCCCTTAAGGCACCTTCCCCTCGATGAGGCTGTTGAATACCTCAACAACACATTTTTAAGCATCCTAAATGCATTAGCCCATATTAGAAAAGTACTTTGAAAATCCATCCCAACCCACTGGCTAACTAAGGGCACCACAAACATAATGAAACAAAGAGACCAAGCATGGCTAAACTATCAGTCGGCAAAAACCCTAGTTTCCTTCCACAACTACCATGAACTACCTAGCCAAAAAACAAATTTGCCCTGACAAAAAGTCCAACTACACCCTGATCCAACAAAAACATAAAAACAACACTCAGAAATTCCAACTCTTAAATCCTGGACAGACCACAACCCCTTCCCCAACCATCCAAAATTCTAACATAAGCATAGCAGCCCAATTTAACTCATTTTATTAACTCCATTCAGACCTTAGTAAACAGTAGCAGTTATGCCCCTCTGACCATCCCCACAACCCCTGTCCATCACTCTGCCACCTTCTCATTTTAGCCCATCCAGACCACTTACATCAAAAAAACTCCTTCTTCAACTAAAACCCACTACTCTTGCAGGAGACCAATTCCCAAATTAATTTCTTACACTAGCAGCTGATTCCATCTCATACCCTATCTTTTTGCTTATTAATCGCTCCATTACAGAACAATATGTACCAGTACTCTGGAAACTTTCCCACATCATTCCTCTTCATAAAGCTGTCCCATCCACAGAATTATCCAGCTTATAGACCCATTACCATACTCTCCCCCCTCAGCAAAATACTAGAAAAATGCATAAATTCTCAACTACTAGCCTGAATGTGCCACAAAACGAAAGAATATAAGGTGAAGGACCAGAAGAAAAGGCAAGAAATGTGGAAAAAGAATAAATATAGTTACAAGTATAGAAAACTTCAGGAACAAACGCAGGAAGGGTTAAGGAGAGGCAAATTCAAACCAAGAAATGAAAGGTTAATACTGGCAGCCCAAGACAGCTAATTCAAAACACTGAGGTTAGGAAATTAACTTTTTTCCACTGTAGTGCGATCTTGGAGTTGGTATATTTAATTTACGGGGGGTGTAGGTGTAGAGCCCCTCCACATGGCTTGCCCCCCTGCAGAAACTTAGTAGAAAGTGTGTTTGTTAGGTACTGCTGTAGGTGGAGAGGATCTTATTTACTTGTGCAATGTAGTTTTCAATGTTATGAAGGACACTTTCAGTGTTCTGAGTTTTCAGTGTTTTGAATTTTCAACGTTATGGTTTCAGTGTTATGAAATTCAGTGTTGTTAAGTAGACCCACGTAGCCCTCTATCTTGGGCTGTGAATATTAACCTTTCATTTCTTCATTTGAATTCACCTCTCCTTAACCCTTCCTGCATTTATTCCTAATCAACATGAGGTTCTTCCAAAAGTTTTCTATACTTACAACTATGTTTATGCTTTTTCCACATTTTTTTTGCCTTTTCTTCTGGTCCTTCACCTTATACTCTTTCTTTTGTTTTTTGGCACATTCAGTTGCTGCCTGATTTTTATCTACTTCTGGTTTGATTTTCATTCCTGCTTGACACCGATATGCTTCCTCTAGTTTAAGCAGAGACATCATCTTAGATTTGTTCTCCTCGTGTTTCAAAACTTTCACTACATTTGGACCTTGTGAAGTCAGTGTGATTGCAAATCTATATATTTAATCAATTTCAAGTAGGCCTATCCCTCCTTCAGAATGGGGACTATATAATCTTGGTATGCATTGATTTTTATAGATCATTTGGTAAGCATGAAGCATCCTTCTTGTTTTAATATCTAATCTATCCATCACGTTTTGGGGCCAATCAATCACTTCAAAACTGTAAGTTAGGACAGGAAGAACAAACTGGTTTATAAATTGGATTTTGTTCCTAGATTTCAGTGCTGTTTTCAGGATTAATTTAAGTCTTCTAAAGTATTCCTTACTGAGTTTTATTTGCATTTGTTCATGTTTTATTGCTGATCCTTCATTAATTCCCAAGTGTTTAGACACTCCCTCTTGCTCAAGTTCTTTTATATCACATTCTTGTCCCAGACTGGTGTTTTCCTGGTGCTGTAATTTTCCTGCTTTAAAGGTTGCTTTTGCACATTTATCAAGGCCAAATGACATTTATTTATTTTACATTTTTTTACCAGGAGTGGCCACTAGGCCGGAGTGAGCCCATTTTCAGTGGAGGCCTGGGAGAAAAGCTCCAAATAGACATTTATTAAACAAATAATCAAAACATATATTTCTTTACAACAAATAAACAGAAAAATCATTTTATTTACAAAAGGTTCAGATATACAGTTAGTTTACAGGACGATACAGCAGGTTCAGGCATACCGTTAGGTTAACAGAATGAGGCTATGGAATATAATATGGTTAAAGCAAATAAAATAAATGCAGGCATTTGGATTGCTGTTGTTTGATGTGCTTGTGTTGTGTGTATGTGTTTTGGAACAGCAAATTTTTTCCCTAGGAAAAAATTTGCTGTTCTGTATGTTCGATGTTTTAAATTTTCAATTCATAGGGTTCGATATTAGAACACTCGAAATTTTGAAAGTTCAGCGTTCTAATATAGACCCAAAACATGCAAATAGCTAACATAGAGACATCAAAGATAATTACATGAAGTATGTAATGTACTCTGTGATTAATGTAAGTCATGGTAAAATTATAAAGAAAAGTATAGCCCGTCAGACAGACATGAGAAAGCACAGGTGCAATAACTGAACTTACATGGAAAATAAAGAGGCGGCATTAAGGAAAATGCATCGGTCACTGTATAAGTTTAGAAAACAGACTTTGTGTTTGTGAATGAGGTGGAAAGAAATAATTTCAGTGGTTTCCAGATAAAGGTGCATAGTGATGAGAATAGAGCGAAAGGAGGAAAGAATTCTCACAAGGAAATTGAGCTTATCGCAGAGGTGGAAGAGCATGTCATAGGAATTGTTTAGGTAACAGCACATAGTTTGCAGTTTATTGTACAGCGCTTTGAAGTTATTTTTGAAGTTATAAAATTGTTGCATAGAGTGAATTTTGGAAAACATTTCCATTGTGATGAACATTGGATCAATATTAGATAACCTGTTATGGGAACATAAGGTGCCATACAGACCATCACAAAACTAAACTGATTGGGGCTTAGTTCAGTTATGTTGACTATGTAGGCATAAGTGAATTCTGTTATGACAGATACCATAATACATTTTCTGTAGAGGAATGTGATATTTATTCCCAAGTCATATATATCCTTCAACTTTTTGCAGCATTGTTATAAAGGAGATTGGGCGGTTTGGCAACAACCGTACCACCAGGTTTTTACATTATATAGTTTCCTGGCTGTGGCATGTTGGGAGAGGGCAGCTTGCTGTTTAGATCCTCATTAGAAGTGGTCAGTGTTTCTGGCGGTGCTTTCATATACTTTGAATATATAATAGCAACAGGAAAAAAACTGCAGGAGTTCAAAGACCAGCTGATCCAAGGAGAATTCACTGACTTCCTCGTTATCTTATTGTTGCAACATCCAAGGTGATCTTCAGTATTTAAATGTATGATGAATCCGTGTTTATTACTGTATATATGAGAGGTCTTGTGTTTGTTATGGTGATTACCTCTTCTTATCATATTAATAGCCTACATATGGTGTTTCATTTAGATGTGGTCACCTTAGACTAGATGACAGAAGCAGTCTTTTGGTTAGATTACTACTTGTTCAATTTCCGTGCAGGATTCCCTTTCAGTATAGCTCCTGATCTGGAACTGTTCATGATTATCAGCTTTTGAGTAATGTGACTGGAAATGTACTGAATCCATTATTTGACCATCTCCTTTAAGATTTTAAATCAGATGGTCCAGAGTCTTTCATGAATTCTGTTCTATTTAAAAGGCAGAAATATCCCACAACAAAATTTCTTCTGCCTCAAATCACTCCACTGCTTTTTTTATAATTGTTGACAGGCTGGTCCAGTCCAGCATGTTCTGTCCATTAGAAGGCAGTTTTCTGTATCCTTTTTGCCATTGTCCCTGACTGTCATCAAACTGTCCTCTGATTAGCCAGTACATTTGTTTCCCTGTGAAGGCAAGAGCATGCCAGGGTAATTTCATGCAGGCAGCTTTGACAGTGGTTTGTACTTGTGCTGACATCCTGATAGAGTGAGGATGTATTTGTTTGGTCGTTGCCCCACCTTGGTAGCTGGCATGAATGTCTGCATCACCAGAGAAACATCCTGTGCATGCTCCCACCCACACACCATATGAAGTCTGCTCAACCCCTAGTCAGCCTGGGACTCATGAGACCCCATTTGCATGCGCAGTGATTGGCCAACCAGGGCCACTGTCTGGCTTTCCCTGGGATAGACAAGCAGATATAAACAGTTCATTAGCAAATGTTCATGCTTGGCTCTTCCAGTGCCCAAGTTGCTATTTAAACTTAGGTCATCTGGATAGAAATCAGGCTTTGTCCCTCTACAGCACGTAACTTGACAGATAAGACCTTTTCAACCTCAGGCTGTGAGGCATTTCCTTGCTTTTTTTGCACTTAGCAAATACTTTATCAGCCTCATCCAAAGAGGAAACTTTTTAGAGTGCTGCTTTAGCATATGACACGGATAAACCATATTTGGCTTTGAGTACGGGTTTGCTTATGTTGACTAGTCCAAGGTTCTAACATAGATGTCAGTTATGTATCATGTGATCTGCATGTCGGATTACAGCAAAATAAGTTGATCATGTATTGCTGGGATGTTCTTCTTCAAGTTTTTGTCAAGATTGTTAGGATTTTTGTAAAACTGGGATTTTTTCCATCACGTTTAAAAATTGACTGGGTAACCACTCCCTTTCCTAACTCATTCAAGCCTATAGCACCTTTTTGTGTACTTCCAGATCTGATATCTTTTTTTCATTGAATTCAACATTTAAGTTATCGGATCCAAATGGATCTAACCATGGCATCTTTAGAAGCTGTGGATCCAGGGCTCTGGCTCCTCCCCTACCCATAATCCTTCTGTTCTTCCAAATAGATGCAATCTCATTTGCTTCCTGATCTAAAAGATTGTGTTTTCAAGGGCTCTGAGTTCCACTGAATTGATAAGTGCTGTTTCTTGATGGTCCATGTCTTTGGGCAGTTACCTTACCTTTATCCTCATTTGTTTAAAATAGTATAGTTTATATTAAAGCCTACTTTAGAAGAGTGAAATGCCACATACACATCCTTCATAGTGCCAAGACTACTAACCGCATTTCACAGACTTCTTGTAATGCCAAGTGAAATCTCCAGGTAGGTAACCACTTGGCCACCAGGTTGAACTTTGCCCCTTACCATACCTCTCAACCTCTTAGAGCAAGACATTTGCACAAAGCCACAAATAAGGGTAGGACAAGGGCCCAAAAAATACGGGCACCTTTTAAATATTGCTCATACAAACCTAGGAAGGTGGCAGAATAACAGATTTTGCATTCACATGTGTTTTCTGAAGGATATAAAATCTGAAACTCAAATGTCTGCCATTATTTTCTGACTTTAATCCTTAGTGATTTGCCAGAAAACCACAAATTTTTGGAGAAGCAGACCAAAAGTATGAGGCAGAAATCTGGACATTCTGTGAAAATCTGGACAGTTGAGAGGTATGGCCCTTACTCCCACTGTACTGTGATGTCGGAATTGGTATATTTAGTTAGGGGAGTCTGGGGGCACAGCCGCCTACATGGGTGGGTTTAATTTGCTTTGATTTTAATTTATTTAGTAGTATGGCTTGGTTAACCGGTCTAAATAACCACAAATTAAGATTCTGATTGACCTGCAGGGGTAAACGGAGTTGGAGATAAATCCAGCCTCCTCTCATTGTACTAAGACATTTAAATTTACTCTCAGATACCATAGCTCCACTTGGCTTACTGTTTCATGGATATTTCTACATGTTTAGGACCTTGCGGTTTCTGAATTGCCCTTGCTGTTTGATGACTGCACTGTTTAAGTAAGATAAATGAACACCTCCTGAACTGTTTTTTTTGCTGTTTATAAGGTAACGCTGCTTAAATATAACACCTGAATGACCAACTTGCTATGCTAGAACCTTGTATACCATGGTAGTAGTGCAAAAAGAAAAAGAAAGCAATTTTTGAACAAAAAGCCTGTCCTAGCCTGTATGCAAACACCCTGAGTGCTAACTATCTTTTTCCCTCCTCCAGACCATTCATAACCATTATTTAAGGGTTCCCCCCTCCCATCAAATACCTACATCAGTTAAGAAGAATCGCTCAGAAAATACTGTGGATCCAGCAAAGAAGTTTGAGAGAACCATAGCCTGAAAGTAGTGAATGCATGTTAACTTTCTTGGTTTAGTGTACTTTACATAGTGTACTCTCTTAAGGACAGCTGACTGACTTTAGTGTGGTCAAACGCTGCATCACAGATTAGCAGCAGGCATCACCCCCCCCAATATATCTGTTACCTTTGTTAGTTATACTGCACTCCTTTTCCCCTATAATCTAGAGTGCACCTTTCCTCTTCCTACCCATCCTGCCCACACTCCAGCTCCCTGAATTACACAATACATCTCTGATATACTATTTTGTTTGAATTTAGTCTAAGGTTACTTAACTGCCACATAACTACCTTCCACCCATATATGATACATATTGCAGTAATAGGCTCTCTT